>NC_046657.1:171414305-171416244 GCF_010883055.1 Belonocnema kinseyi | reverse complement strand
TCGACACCTTGACAAATGTAATTCCATGTAGAAACATGCGTTTAAATAAAATATTTTACCAAAAAAGTTACCCACGCTTTAACTTGACAGACTGTATCATAGTAAAAAGTAATCGGAAGGATAATTGTAGTTGATTACACGATAGAAAGAAACAGAAATTGAGCTTAATACTTGAAAAATCTGCAGGCAGCGATTCAACAACTCTGAATTCAACTTTTTCTAAATTATTCTCCCCCACATGTGATTACAATGAAATCTTTCAATAGCCCTTACTTCTATAGACCTTCCGGGAATTGACGCTGCAACACAGGCATGTGTAACAGGAGCTGCGCAAGATGCATGAGATCTGCTGTTGTCACTCAGGTTAACACTCCGGCGTGAACAAACAAAGGCGGAGCGGGCTATAATGAGTTAGCTCCCACCCACCGCCAGCCCCAAAATCGGCGCTATGGAAGAGTTTCATTGTATTACTACATAATTTCCGCACGCATATAACACAATTTTTATAAATCTTCAAATCGTACAAAATAAGAACATTTTCCCTAAGCGACTTCTTTTTTAGTTTTACAAGTGATTAAATATTTCGATTCATTTTTGGATCTGCTTCGGAGAGTATCCTTTATAGATGTCACATCCTGCATGCGGTACTGTGGCATGCCCAAATTCCATTGCAATTTCCTTAGTATATCGTTCGACAATACCTAAAGCTAGATGTAGTTGCTCTCTGTTTTTAGCATGGATCTGAATATCGTTCATTTAGAATACACGAGTGACCTTGTCATTTTGATCTGCAGGTTTGCTGCAAAAGTATCCATCGGAATGGTGAAGTGCTAGAGATATTTTCAATAATGTTCCGGTAATCAATCCAGGCGATCTATAGCTCACGCTGGTAGGATGCTGCATCTTTGAAGATAATTCTATCAATGAGTAGGTTCTCCCGACATCTTGGTGAGCCTTCTTTTGAGTCGCGTTGTTCATACATTTCTTGACACGCAGGTCTCATTGCCCAAACAATCCTATCATTTAGGGTCAGCTAAGTTGCCTATTTTCGGAAGGAGTATTATGCGCCCTTCCACCAAACACTCTGGTATCAGCTCTTCCGAATTTAAATATTAGGTGAAAATACGGGCCAAATCCTGATGGGTTGAACGGATTTTCTTCCACCAGAAGGTCTTGATACCAATCACTACCTCCTCAGTAGTGATTGGTGGGCATTAATCATTAGGTGTTATGAGGGCATCAGACAGCTCCTTGAAGCTATTTATGTTCTCAGAGTCTTCGTCCAGCCTATGCTACACTTCGTAGACTTTTTTCCAAAATACTTCGGCCTCCTCTGGCTTGGGCGTGCGGTCGACGGTAACTAAAGTGTCTTGGAAAAGTCGAGATAGGTCAGAGAGAAACTTTTGATTTTTTCTTACTCACCTCCCTCACCGCGCTAGACTTCTCTTAACGTCAGATAGTATTCGTATTCTCTAAACAATATGCTGCCTGATGGTCCGAAGCTTTCACTTGTTAAGTGTGCGATAACAGGTCCGAAGTTCGCGTGCGAAATTTCGCACCTTAGCGGTAAAATTCCTGCCAGATGTGATGTCGTCAATCACACACTGAATGCGGGACGCGTACTGTATAAACCAGCCTATCTTTATGGAGAGTTAGTGCATTCGTCTTTTGGTTTTATGATTAATCGTTGCTTTTCGTTTACGGTTCGCATCGGTAAAAACTCTCGCTTCATTATACACACACCAATTGGTAGTCTAGAGGTCGGATTCTTGATCCAGGTGCCATTCAATTTTTGGCACGGTTCTAACACCTCCGTTTGGGGGTTAATTTTTTCGGAAGCACCCCCGGACAATTTTACGCGACTGCCTATTTATTTTGTAACCATATTTAGCAGAAACTTTTGGCACAGGGACCCTCTATCCGCAACCCGAGGACGCAT
>NC_046657.1:171392818-171414205 GCF_010883055.1 Belonocnema kinseyi | reverse complement strand
TGAAAGCAAACTGAATGTTAAATCAAAAAGCATGAAAGAGGGAGCTCTTCTTAATATTTTGACACCAAAATCATGTTGATACACCTTACCGACTGCGAGTAAGGCCACCCACGCTTTAACTTGACAGACTGTACTTTGCAAATTTACAATTTCCAAAAAAAATGTAGAGTTTGTTTCATTCACAACGACGAGGCTCCTTTTTACGCAATCCACTAAGAATGTCTTTCCAGTGATGTTATGAAAATTTACATGAATTATTAATTATTCATGCAATTTCATGAAACTAATTCAGAGTTAGCTATTTTGCAACGAATACGCTTGTATAGCCGGGTAAGTATGCAAAAAAATGCCCCAAAAGGAAGCATAATTAATTGCAGAAAAGAATAACTTCTTTCGTTTTACAGAATAAAAGAAATGTTTTAACAATAAAATTTGTTTACGAAATTAACAAATATCCTTTGAAAATATATTACCATCTTAAAAAGAAAACATTTCTGAAAAAATAAATATTCCAAATATACAAAACAATTGTAGCTACTGCAGATCTAAAACTGTTTTTCCTTTTTTCGTCCGTTTTAATTTTGAATCCGTATTTTAGTTGAGAATTGAAAATGAAAATGAATGTTATTTCGGATGCTTTTATTTTGAATTCATCATTGCATTTTGCATTTTTTGAGGCGTTTTCCGGGCAAAATAGAAGAGGATCGAGAGCTTTAAAATAAAAGGTTATAGAGTGGAAATTATTGCATGAATACTCATCAAAATGGGTCTATACTTACATTCACAAAAATATTATAACAAGTACTACTTTTTTCCATTCTTCTAAAAATGGAGGACCTTTTCCCTTTTGAAATCCCATGTTAATTTAAAAAGCCCGGGGGCATAGGTTAGCTTTCTGAGGATAGGAGCAGAGAAAAAGAACATGGAAGCCCCCCTTCCCTTTTAACTCATCCAATATGACAGCTAACGGTTTAAAATTTTAGGAAAATTTTGTTGTTATAGTATGATTTTAAATTACTGACTCAAAATTTGATTCCCCAGCGGGGCATTTTTCGCGTGCTTACCCGGCTATGCTCTTTACGAACCATGTCTCCATGATGACTCTTTGGTATAGCACTTTCCAATTTGCGAACGATCACTAATCATTTAAACAGTTATTCACAATAAGAAATTATTTTTCTCACATTTTATACCAAAACTCTAAATTTCAATAAGCTTTACACTTGTAATAAACAAATTTTTTAAATTGTGTGGAATCACTGTGAAGTGTTTCTAGATACTTTTTAGGACAGATGTAGTAACTTCTCCAATATTCGGAATGCTAATTTAACGTTTCGCCACCTAGAGTCGAAAACTGGAACTAGAAAGAATAGGTACGAGTACAATTATAAAGACGTATAACAATTTTCACATAGAAGTGTTTTTATATTGTTTTGTGATTTTTAAAATAATGATTGAATACTAAAACGAATCTGCATCACAAAAAATTCTAGTTAGACCGAATTTTCATCTTATGCAGTTAAAAAAAAAGTTTGCCTGAAAGGTTTTAAAAAAACAAGTATTTTACTATTTCATGTAAGTTTCAAAAGATGATAAACTTAAATGAACTTCAGATAATGAATGTAGCGACAAAATTTACTAGATTATGCAAAGAATACGAATAATAGGCGATTGGAATTGAAATACGAATTCTAACCTAACTTTTAGATTATATTAGATCTAACCTAACTTTAAGATTAGATTGCTCGCAAGTTTGAGCGCATCTAGGGCGCGCGTTTGTTAATTCTCGCGCTTCGCGCTCGATTTTATATTTACCTCGCTCTACGCGCACGGACTTTGTATTATTTTGACATTCGCATATTCGCGCTCTGTCTTTGCATGTCTCCCACATTCGTGCACAGACATTTAAAAATTAAAGATCAACGAATCGACGACTGTAATTTTGCTATTGTGAACTGTCTTTTGTTAAAGCTCTTTTCGCTTTAGCGAACACATTCTCATCACGTATCTCGTGCTTCGCACTCGATTTTGCAAAAAATGTGAAATTTTCTACATTATGCTGAACCCTCTTATATCAAATACAGTACAGTGAAACCCTTCAGTAGCCCTTTAGAGCATTGACGCCGCGCCGCAAGTAAGTGTGACTGGAGCTGCGCGGGATCTGCGGTTGTCACTCAGGGGAGCACTTAGGCGTGAACAAACAAATGTCGAGCGGGCTAAAGTGAGTAGGTTCCCAATCTACCGTCATCCCCAAAGTTGGCGCTATAGAAGAGTTTCACTGCACATTTTTTGTGTACCTCTGCCTGGGATTGGGTATTTATACTTTTCAAAATGAAGTAAAAATTGCATTTATCATGATTACTTTAACACTTGTTTCTTATTTTGCATTAAATTTTATTCTCAGCTGCTTTGAAACATGTATCATTTTAATAAATTTATATCATTCACATTCATAATATGCATGGACATTGAAACAGTCTTATTCTTATTGCCTTGTTTTTATTATTTTATTTTATTTTTAATCTTGTTTTTTACGATTAAAAAAACTACGATTGCTATTAAAAAAGTATTTCTAAAAAATTTGTAAATCTTGTTTGGCTGATTAAATTTGATCTTACTTATTCTTGTAGCTTGTATCATTGTACAAAAATATATATTTTTTATTTTCAATGTTTTTTTTCAAAAATAAGACAAATACTACGTATCCTACCAAAAAGTAATTCCTGGAAAATTTGCTATTCTTTTTTAGGTACACAACTTTTGTCAATCTCTCTCTCTTTTTGTATCTTGTTTTTTGCCACAAAATGGAGTTATTACTTTTTCATTCGTTTTTCACGGTAAGAATTTGAATTTTCGATTTTTTGTTAGCAATATTTAAAAAGTTCTTCAGACGATCTTGTAGAGCCTTGAAAAAGTAACATTTTTCTTTTCTTGACTTTTTCCCATATCACGAATTTTTTTGGCTGCAAATGTCCATTTTGTTTGGTTTCTTGGGTTTTGAAAATGCTATTACCCAGACGGAAATATTATGTATAGTTTATATATAGTGTGAAATGTTATAGAAAATATTCATTTATTTTATACATTTTTTGCATAAAACAAATGAATGTTATACATAAAACTTCACACTATACATGAACTATACATAATTTTTCCACTTGGGAACTTTGGTCATTTTTATTTTATGAAAAAAAGTTATCATGAAAAATTGTTTGAATTATTGTCTACTATAAATAGCTGCCGAAAGAATGTTCAAATTACAAAAAAAAAGTGATCTGATAAATTTTTTAAATGCTCGAACTGTTTACAATTTCTTTAAAAAAGCTGGCTAACGAACTCGTCCCTTCTTTTCATATCCTTATAAAGTGTGCCAAAGGCGAATCCAAACGAATAGTTCCTTCAAATGTTACCGTGTTTAAAGAATTCTCATTTTGTGCCAACGCTTTTATCCTACCTTGAACGCTAAGCTTTTAATAAAATCACTCAGACAACAAAATAAACTTCCAGCGTTTCAGTTTGGCTTTGGTTCGCCAGTTTTAATCAAGCAGTCCAAAACACCTTATAAGGAATGCTCATCTCGTTCTCACGGTCCCACTTTACCCTTAACGTTAAGCGTTTAAGAAAGCATCCAGACATCCAGATCAACTCTTAGCGTTGCTGTTTGGCTCGGATTAGCCAGTTGAAGGAAAATAGTCTAATATTTGGTGAAAATAAATAACGGATGACGACTATGACATCAATAGTCATCAAGTGTCACACAGAGACTATGAATATATAACATCTCAAGTGCGAAGTCATATACGGCCCATATTGGCCCATAGTCGGCAAAAAAATTTCCGACACTCGGCTGCCGTTATCGCGTCAATGACGGAATGATAACTATGACCTGCACTTGGCAGCCGAGGCTTGGCTGCCATTGTCGGCCCAAAACTGGGTACCCGTATTAGACCAAACCTAAATGGCATCGTCGCGCCATTGCCAGATTGATAACTATGGTCTTGAATTGGCAGACAAAGCTTGGCTGCCATTGTCGGCCTAACACTGGGTACCAATACCGGACCAACCTGGATGCCGGAGTTAATTCAAAAACTGATAAAAAATCAATAAATTTTTCTTAGGACGCATCTGCTTTATCCATTCATCATTATATGACTGCATATCGTTTGAACATTATTAATAATTTCAAGAATTGAAATCTCATGTAAACATTTTAGTTACTTTGAACGACTACTGCTATAGTGGAGGGATATGACAGAAAAGGTACTTGAAAAATAAATATTAATTGATTGCGAGTACTTTTAATATTAATGTTAATGGTCCTGTTTATATTGAAATACATATATTAAATTTTGAACATTATATTACAAATCACATTTCTAGCGCTACGGGGTATCGAACATACATCTATATACCTAAATATATCGCCTAGCAGTCGGGAGTGCTAACCACTGCGCTAAACCGACAAATTGAAGCTGTGTGAAAAAGCCATCCTCATAAGCTACAGTTCATAAAAGTTAAAGTATCAAATTTTAAGCTCTCTTTGTCTAATTATTTCTTATTATGCGACGTTATATAAGTGTAAAATACATGAACTGTTAACAGGAATATCAATACAATATTTTTAAATAAATAATTTGAATTGCTTACTATTTTTATTCGCGTAATATTTCGTTTTTTTCGTTGAAGACTACTTTACAACTTTTTTCAATTACAGGAAATGTAATTTTGCATAAAAATTTACAATTTTTAATGACAGAACTTTAAAACTTTTATCGTGATCGTCGAAAATTATTCAATACAATTTTTTTATCTGTCGTTTAAGATTTGTTTTTCAGGTGCTAAAAGTGCTAAAAGTAAGCCAAGCATCGGTGGAGGATCGGCAAATATAATGTACTTGAAGTGCCAAACGTTCAAATGAACAAAATATTTTTACCCATTTCTATTTTTTTATGTTTTAAAAACATACATGATAATTTTGTTTCAATAATAAATTATTTCCAATATAAATAACAAAAATTTAAGTACTTTTTCTGATTTTCAATGTTATCAGTACAAAATTTTGTTCATTTGAACGTTCAGAAGATCTGGCACATGCAAATATAAACAGCCAATATAGGCTCCCAACACTGGCTTCACATTAGGCCGATTTAAATAAAACATAGTTTGCCGTGGTGAAAGTGACACTTGGCCCAGTAATGTGTCGTCATTGGGTCATACTTGGGCTGATCCTAGTGAAAGATGGTTGCCCGTACTTAAAGTAAAACTTAACGCAATAAAGTAACGATACTGGGCCAAGCATCGGTGGAGGATCGGCAAATATAAATAGCCAATCTAGGCTCTTAGCACTGGCTCAACACTGGGCCAATTAAAATGCCGATATTGACCCACTATCTTTAGCCGACCTTTGGCTGCCAAAATGGGCCGTGTATTCAGGTCCGGCGATTCGCACTTGGGACCAATATGAATATGTAACATCAGTTGGATCCAAGTGATTAAAGTGACTTTGACATGAAATACAATGAAATGATCATTGAGGGCTTGAACTGGCTGATCAGCGCCAAACGGCGATGCTAGAAGTTGATTTTGTTATTTGGGTGATTTCTTAAACGTTCAACGTTGAAGTTACAGTGGGATGATTAGAACGAGATAAGCATTTCTTGCAAAGTGTTTCAGACTGCTTGATTAGAACTGGCGAATCAAAGCCCAACAGAAACGCTGGTAGATTATTTTGTTTCCTGAGGGCTTTTATTAAACGCTCAGAGCTGAAGGTAGGATGGAAGCGTTAACACAAAAGGAGAATTCTATAAAAGCTGCTTTAGAGTATTTGATATAAACTGGTTGATCAGTGCCAAATCGCAATGCTAGGTATCGATTCATTTGTCTGGTCCTTCATCTTAAGCGCTTTGGGAAGAATTCAGGATGAAATCTTTCTAATGAAAGTAGCGTTTGTCATGCGTTTGTGAATTAGCTATTTTTATTACTGATTCAGACAACTAAACGCCTCTTCATAATAGAAATCGAATTTCGCATTTGAAGCTCGATAATATGCAATTATATGAACGCTTTGTGCGTTGCCGAAACGCTTAGCGCATCTACCAAACGCTTAGCGCTTATCACTTCGCATGCGATTACATCGCATTGTAAACTCTGAAAATTCCACCCGGACCTTTTTACCATGTATTTCGTGCGCCGTCCTTTTCAAATAATAAATATTTTATGCATAGTATATTATAAATTATTAAGAATTTACTTTGAGTTTGTTTTTGCTTCAAAGTAGGTCCATTTAAGTTTCTGATCTGTTGACGATGACAATAAATAGTAAAATAATCGTTTTTTGTTAGAAAAATATTTCTGCCAAAAAATGTGTTTTTTTCACTGTGTAAGATGTGAATTCTGTCTAAAACGCTTTCTTTCTGATAAAGTCTTATTTTTAGTATCCAGCAAATACTTTAAACTCTAAAAAATCGTTAGAACATTTTTATGCACAAATTCAAATGCATCTTTAAAATCGTATCTATCGCTCACAAAAATGTATGTTTAAATTAACCAGAAGTTATGATTAAAACAATCAGAATTCTGATTACTTTAACCAGAAAAACTGGTAAGGGCATATATAACCAGAATTCTGGTTGATTTAAGCAGAAATTTTTTTTTGAGTGATTTTTTATGGTACGCATTTTTGACAACAGGTCGCATATCGCAGTTTAAACACTTCTAACATTTAAAAATTGTTTCCGGTAACGTTATTGTTTTGCCAGAACAATTAGAATGATAGAAATACTATTCTCTGACTATTATCTATCAGTTAACCACATACGAACAATTCTGAGATCTGTGATAAAAAATCTTTATACTTCAACTCAATATAATTTAATTAAATAATTCCCCTGTCAAGGTTTACGAAATTGTTTAAATATTAGTTATCATGTCTCTCATTGTCTGTGATCCTACGTGGAATCTCTAGCCATGAAGATGGCTCTCCTCCATGGCATGAACTGTATTTTTTTTTAGAGACGCGCAAAATGGAAAGCATGTTCTGCTGGTGAGGAATTAATCGTGATCTCTCTCTCTCTTCAAGTCGGCGAAAAAAGTGCATTTAAAGACACTAAAGAGGAAATGTGGTACTTAACCATTCTTATATTTTATGATACTTACATTTTCGAACATTTCAGATGATTTTTGGATTTCGAAAACAACTTTAAACAAACGAGAAGCACAGCGCTCTCAGAGCTATCACTTCACATATCGACAGCTTCTGTTTCTAGTATATAATGTTGGACCTGATACCTTAACGACAATGATCGACTACAAGGCTCAACATTATATATACTGGTCCAAGCACGCCACTTGAAAAGAGAGAGTTTAGGTCCAATCCGCAAGCAGTAGAACATGTTCATTTTATGCGGCCATCACAAAAATGAACTTTAATATATTTAGTATTTCTGGACAATATTTAACAAAAGTTTTTACACCAATAAGAAAGTTTGTTAAAAAATCTCACATTTTTCTACAAAATGTCACCTGCGTAAAACGTTCTATCAGAACGATTCCAATAGGTTTTAACATTTTATTGCATTTGGTCGATGATCGATTTGATTTGGTTCCATTTGTAGTTTGTGTTATCGGTGCTAATCCATTGTGAATTCAAGTTCATCACGCAAAAAAATACAATTCTTTCAGCTACAGTAAATTTGAGCAGACGTGAGCAGACGATAGAACTTCTATCGTCTGCTCAAGTTCATTTCGAATTCTGAACTCACACGAGCGCCACCTAGGGGACGTAGGAATTGCTATAATCCGTCACCACTTTTCGATGGGAGTGGGCACACCGTGGTTTACCATGCCAGACATGCAGAGAAACGAAGAGGGAAGGGACTAAGAAGCACACCAAGGTCCATCAACAATAATGGAGGTTTTGATCAATTTTGTTTGAAACTCGTAGAAATTTTGAAAGGAATAAACTAGAGGAATGTTTTTTTAAATTGAAGATAAATGCTTGTCCAGTATAGGAAAAATAAAGAGAAAGTGCAAAAAAAATGTTTGACCTTGAAAATCTATATTGGAACTAGAAATTTAAGAAAATGCGTTTATTGAATACCTGGAGCGTATAGATATTATATTTTATTTTCTGGATACGTTTTTGAATAGAGTTTCGCATGCTGGCTCCAAATCTGGGCTGTAAATTATAATAGAGCTTGATCATTCTGAGAAAAATATTGTGGAAGTGGTTATTTTAATCCTTAAAGGAATGCACTGTTTTAATCAATATATATTTCATCATTAGGAATATTTAAGAGCTTCTAGGGTCGCTGATTTCTAATTTGATCTCAAAATATCATACTTAAATATGGTAAATCCAAGATAGCGGGTAACCGTTGTACCAAATAAATTGATTTGACCAAAAAATGCTACACGAGGGTTGTCCGGGTTCCTGATTTTAAATCTTAATTCAAAATTTCAAATTTCAAAATGGCAAATCTATTATAGCGGATCAGAACTGTATACATCTAACCGATTTGATTAAAAAATGCTACACGGCCATTGGCAAAGGAAACTCCCAGATAATAATATTTAAAATATAATAAATAATAATATTTAAAACCAACTAGCAATTAATTTCTAGTTCCTGCGCGAATGCTTTCGGTTGCTGAAAGTATCTTCTTGCCAGGTTACCAGTATTAGTTGTATGATGGCCTGGTAATACCTGATCGACTCTTACGCCAAATTGATCAAAAAGTTGCTTTTGTATCAAAAGCTTTCTGGACTCAAGTTGTCTATAAAATTAAAATATTCTTGAAAAAGTTTTGCAGTCAAATTGGTTTTATTTTTACAATTAAAATCCGCCATATTAGATTGAATATTCTAAATTTTGATACCTTAAATTTGGATATGAAATCAGCGAATTAAAAAACACCCGTGCAGAATTTTGTACTCAAATCGATTAAATTTTTACAATTGCGATCAGCCATATTGAATTCGCCATTTTGAATTTGGAAATTTTAAGTTCGGATTAAATATAAGCGACCCGAACCACCCCCGTGTAGCATTTTCTAGTCCATTCGGTTAAATTTTTACAATTGTGATCCGCCTGATTGGATTCACCACTCGACAATAATTTATAGACCGATTAGAATCAGCATTCGAAAATTTATTAGAAACATATGCAGAACATAAAATATAACATCCATGCGCTCCTGGTATTTAATAAATAAAAGTTTTCACAAAATTTGCAAGCTTCAATATAGGCTTTCAAGGTCAATTTGTTTTGCATTTTCTTTAGATTATACGCGAGAAGTGGCACCGTCATGCTTTGCTCGTCCGAGATAGAACTTTAACGATTTGATGGAGCGAGCGAGCGTCTTTTAGTTTTGGCCAACTTCTAGCTTCATCTTACTCAATTCCGTGAGATTAAACTTTCTAGCGCTAACTTCACGGTTAGCTTTTTATTGTTTATATTTTTTATTGTTTACATTTTTAATTAAGTATCATCTAGTCGATCGCGTGCGTTGGCATCCTATCGTTAGGACGCCTCGATGTTTTTCCTATATTCAAAAAGTATTTATTCTTAATTTAAAAAAAAATTCGTCCAGGACATTTCTATCAAAAGATATACGACTTGGACACAAAATTTATCAAGACTGCCTATATTGCGCCCCTTGGACCGCCGCACGGTGGGATGAAATGAAAAAACGGGGATTCAAATAACTTGTAGGGGGCAATTAATTACCGATTCTGGATTTTCTTATTTTAGAAAAATTCAAAGCTCAATTTTGAACAGAATTATGAGAGTCGATTTTTGAATATTTGTTTATTTAAACGTGTATGTTAATGTAAAAAAAAAGAAACAAAATGTCGATTTTGTTTTTTCTCTTCTTGAAAATTGTTTTCCCATGCGCAAAGTCGTTTCAATCTGATGCACAAGGGTGCATGAATGAACAAAAATTTTGAATTGTTAAGTTAATTGTTATAAACACATTATATTATCAAGTGGCTAAGTCATGAATTTTTCGCTTGCAAAGTATAATTGTGTGTTAAAATTTCTTGCCCTTACTGTAAAAATGACACGTGACCATTAAAATTTGTTAATTGATATTCGTTTATATTTTTTTGAGCAAATTATATAAACAAATTCCTTTTAGGGGCCTTCCATAAACCACATGGTTGCTTTGGAGGGAGGGGGTTCTACGAAAGGCTTGTTGGTCCACATGGTGGAAGGGAGGGGGGGGGGACAAGTCCGACCCACGTGCTTTTATATTCAGGTGTGAACAAAAAATAATAAAAAACGCATAGCTTACTCCTTTTTCGAAACAGCGCACGGAGTCATAAATTCTATCCCTGCGAACCGAACCGAGTGACTTTTCTCTGCACTCCCGCATGCCCCTTCCCGAGGTATTTTTTTTGTTTCAATTAATTAACGAGTCGAGGCAAAAAAATCCTGGCCGCAATCACGTGCGTGATGATTGCCACTAATAATTTTTTGTTTTATTTTCGTTTTACAAAAAATAGAAAAAAACCACTAGCACCCTAGTGGAGGGGGAGGGATCGACGATAATGACACGGTTGACCACATGGGAGAGGGGGGTCAAAAAGTGGAAAAATTTGGGCCACGTGGTTTATGGAAGCCCCATTATCAGCATTTATGGGCAAAAAAGACTTGTATTTTTTTATTCTGCACAAAATATCTTTTCAGTGATTTTAATTTAAGAAAATTTCTCAAACGATATTTGTTTATAATTTTCTTCAACACATTATATAAACAAGTGTCTATTATCGACATTTATGGACAATGAGTGATAGTATTTTCTTAAATGTAAGAAATTTAAATTAGATTAGAATTTGATTCTCAGGTATCAAAGAGAGCAAATGTTCGTGGGCTCTGTTAATTTCTACCATTTTAAATTTTTCTTGCCTTGATAAGGGTACTGTATGAGTACCGAAACGTCGGTAATGCAATTTTCTTTATTTTTAATTTGCATTTTTAATGTTATTTTATGGTAATTGGATGATAATAAAAATTAAGAAAACGAAAAAAAGAAAAGAAGGAAGGAGATGTGGTTGGCTGCCTTCTCATTTTTCTTTCCTCTTTTTTATTTTTGTCCGAATTTCTTTTTCAGATTACAATAGAATTTTTGTTTTTGTTTATTTGTTCTGGTCCAAATTTGGTCGTTGGGTTCTTGTTTATAATAGGAGTTTGCATTAGTTTTTTTGTACTTATTCTGCACAAAATATTTTGTCAGTGGTTTTAATTAAAGAAAAAAGGTTATTCGATATTTATTTATAATTTTTTTGACCATTTTATATAAACAAATGTTTATCATCAGGATTTACTGGAGAAAAATGTCGTTATTTTGCTACGTGACCCAAGTAATCTCAAGTTCACCCTGGTTTATTGTATGTTTTTCATTTGCTTTGTACATAACTACATAAAAACAAAAGAAAAACAAGTGACCGAAGTGTTCCCAAGTTCACACTGGTATCTCGTTTGTTTTTCAATCTATTTTTACATAACTTCATGAGACGCAGAAGACAAACAAGTGATCGAAGTAATCCCAAGTCCACATTGATTTTTCGTTTGTGTTTTATTTGATTTGTACATAACTTCATCAGAAACAAAATAACAGCTAGCAAATAATTTTTCTGACATTTCATGTAGAATACTCGTATTCAAGCAGAGAAAATTGATTCCACAATGTAATTCTTTGATATTAAAAAACATAGATAAGTTGATTTGAGTTACCTGAAATTGGATAATTTACTTTTCCTAATTTTTACGATTCTTTTAGATTTTACGTTATTTTTAATGTTAATAGATAATAGGTTCATTATGATTATCCTCGTGTATTGAATACAATGTATATTTTAATTCTTTCGATAGTAAGGCTTAATTCTTAACTTTCTTTAAATATGTAATAAAGGAAGAACTGGCTAAAAATATATTGAACTAAATTACGAACTAGAGTTTTAATTCTTAATTGATTATTGGTCTAATCTTTAATATATCTTCTCTTAGGATACATAATGCAAATTTATGTGATATTTAATTTCAAAACTCCGCGTTAAGTGACCGACGAAAAAAAGGAAGATGCAAAAATTTCAAAAAAACTATTCTAAGTTTGAAATTCAACATGCTTTTCTTAGTCAATTAAGAACCAACGGTAAAATAAAATAAGTCGACTTTTAAATTGTGCATAACATTATCATCTAAATATGCTACATAAACACCTGTTTTAACCATATCTGTGATAGACTTCATGAAGAGAGTAATAAATTGTCTGTTGACTACGAAAATTGCATTCAGCCTGTTTAGGTGTCAGATAGATACCAATTGCATTAACTTACCATCTGTGAAAAGCAAACCCTTATGAAATTTATGCTCTAATAAAAGTAAATTTGGAACATGTCATTGAGGGGGATTATCAACTTGGTCTTACACCACTCCATGCTATGTTACATTGCATTACTCTTATTTTAAACATTGTCAATCGTTTAGATTCTTGCAATTGGCAAGCGAAAACAATAAAAGAAAAAAAGCTGTCAAAATAAGGATTCAGAAAGATTTTCAAAACAAGATAGGGCTAATAACAGAAGTTCCTAAGCGTGGAGCAGGCAATTTAAATGCACGAAGATTTTTTCGGGATTCTGAACAAACAGGAAGGATTAAATAGACACGTGACTTTTTGTAGAGAGGGAAAACTCACGAAATCTTCCCTCTCCACTTACCACTACATTCTCACGGTAAGAGATAGGTCGTAGACGCAGCTCACGAACGGGGTATAGATGAGACGCGCACATGGATGGATGAGTGGTGGGAGGTGTTTCACGGAATCTCGAGCCGAAGCCCGATTTCTCGAGTAACGAACAACTCAATTATTAGCAATAATAACTCTCGGATTTTTTTCTCGATGGTTTCATCAAAAAGAACAGCTCAAAAACTATCGAAATGTATAAAAACCTTAATTTAGATTTTTTTAGAGTAAGCCCTCTTTCTTCGGCGCACGTCACATGTAGATTTGTACAAATGCTTCTACATGTCATCATCCGTACACAAGATTCTTTTGCACAGTTGAAAAATCATTGAGTCTTTTTAAATTCCAATTGGTCTGCTAGCCGAAGAAGCACAAGAAGCTCGAAACAAGGACTTGAGACGATTTCGCTAGTTTAACATTTGAAAATGCAGTCGGTTAGCAATCAATACTAATCTTACTCAAAAATTACTGATTTTATATGATGCGTACTTGTGTTACCTAAGAACAAATTTGAAACAGATTGATACTGTCCTTGAGCCGAAGGCTCTTGAGCTACTAGTTGTGGATTAAGCAATCTAAAGTTAAAGTGATCATTAATTAGAATGCGATTGGCAGAAAAAACTATGTTTTTTCAGTAAATATCGAGAATCATCATTTGTGTAAAAAATAAGCCAAAAGCATCAGAACACAATTTTTTATTACTACCCTTCACTGGCAGGGTAGTTTGTAGACAATTTAAAGAAAAAACTATCTTCGTTTGTCCATAAGTGCCGAAAAAAAACATTTATTCATATAAATTGCCGAAATGATATATGAAAAATATTATATAATAAATTTTCCTCACTGAAAAACATGGCCAATTATATTTGAAAACAATGAGCAGAAAAATGAAAATTTTGCCAGTAAATTCTGTAATAAACATTTGTTTATATAATTTATTTCAAATCGTTATAATCAAATAATCACGATTGACAAATTTTCTTTAATTACAATCACTGCAAGATAGTTTTTACAGAATAAGAAGAAGAAACGATTTTTTTTGTCCATAAATGCCGATAATAGGTATTAGTTTCTATAATTTGCTGAAGAAAATTATAAATAAATGTTGGTTGACAAATTTTCTTCAACTAAAATCACTGACAAGATAGTTTGTATAGAATAGGAAAAGAAACTATCCTTCTTTGTCCATAAATGCCTATAATGTGCATTTGTTTATATAATCTTTGAACGAAATGATAAACAAATATCAATTGACAAATTTTCTTCAATTAAAATCACTTACCAGATAGTTCGTACAGGATATGAAGAAACGATTCTTTTTGCCCATAAATGTCGATAATAGGCATTTGTTAAAAAAATATAAACAAATATCAAGTGACAAATTCTTATCTTCAAGTTTCATTTTTACGGTCAGGGCAAGAAATTTTAACGCACACTTATACTTTGCGAGCGAACAATCCATGATTTTGATCGACAATCAGAATCGACATTTTCCCTCTTTTTGCATTCAGATAAAAGTTTAAATAAACAAAATTTCCAAAATCGGCTCGCATGATTCTGCTCAAAATTGAACGCTGAATTCGTCTCAAAAAATGATTCAAAATCGGTAATGAATTGCGGCCTACAAGTTATTTTGAGCTCCGTTTTTTCATTTCACCCCACTATGGGGGATGGTAGTGATGGTGAGCTGCGAGATATTTAGACAGTTCTTACTAATCAATCAAGCAGTTGGTCAGTAAGAAAATCTGCGACAAACGGTAAGCAGTGGAACATCAACTGTGCCTACCGAGGATGGTTTAGTTAGCGTTGGTTATTTGCAGCTAGCCACCGCGACAGAAACACTGTGGGTGAGCATCAAGTGGAATACAATAATGAAAGGAGAATTGGTGCGTCTTTATTACCAAAGGGCGAAGTTTGAAACCAAAATCGAAAAAGGATACCATTTAAGGGGGAAATTTTCTCCAAACTATCCTAACATAAAGAAAGTCGCACTAATAGATCAAGCTGGGAAAGTTGATGTTGTTTCTTCACCTGTTGATAATCCAGCACCATCACATTCTCCAGTGGTAGATGTCCTTTTATAACCAGAAGCAAAAGCAGAGGCTCAGTAACGGAGAAGGAGATTAAAATAGACATATAATACTAACAGAGATGTTATGCATCTTTATTTTTTAGCCGAGAAAAGTGGGCAATGTTTGTTGCCATCTCCCTTTGATTCTTTATACATACACCGTAGTTTGACAGCGGAAGCACGTGAGAGGTACCAAAACAACACTACGTGCGCACTCAGAACAAAAATTATAAAGCTAAAATGCTCGATTCTCACGCAATTAAAAGGTTGAAATTAATATATACTCAATTTAAAGTTGAAAATTGCAACCTGCATCAAGTCCGATGCAAATTGAAAATTTATTTTTATAACATAAAAGACTTTTGAAGCAAGCACCTTACTTCCGTAAAGTTCTGACGAGGTTCCTTTCTCACAGGTGCACAAAAATCAACGAAAGCATTTAGCAAATCAAACTTTTCACATTTCAAAATAAAATTAAAAGCAAAAAGTGGATTCCTACCTTCCTAGCCAAAATTCCGCAACTTAAGCAGATATCCCTACCTGAATCACCCCAGCTATGAACTGTCGAGGTGCATCGAACAGAAGTAATTTTGGCAGTAACTTCGGGAAACTGGCACGGGCCAGAACTACCCTGACTTCAAACCGTCCGGCTTTCGGGATTTCAAAAGAAAAGAAAATTTTAAAATTTCGTGGGCTTAGCCCGTAAGTCGTTGCACGTCCTATCCCAGGTCAGGAGCTTGCTCAGGAAACAAATAGCACGCCTGGGCACTAGAAAGCAAATTCTTCAAATTTGATAGGATGTCTAGCGGAGGACTTGGCTGAAAAATATATTTGGCGTTGCCAGTAAAGATTTCACTGGAATTCAAAAACATGGACGATATGATCCTCAACGATCAAACATTCCACAAAGAATTTGTATGTACAAAATTTCGTGTCCTTTTGCTATTATTGTACTTAAAAATTCATTTTGCTCGGAAATGTTAGTTATTTTAAATATAATCTTTAATATTTCTCGAAGTGCAGTCTTATCTTAAGTTCTTTCGAATTTTCTTTTGATACTTAATATTTTCAAACAATATTATATAATTTTTTATTTAAGTACCAATTCATAATTTAATTTCTTTCTAAACACTTTGAGTTGAATAAAACAATAATACATTGTATGTTCGGCTTCCTTTTTACAGAAGGGAGTTCTGCAAAGTAATGAAAGGTAGCAAATATTTTTTTTCTGAAGAAATAAATCAAAATTTTCCCGTTCACTCAAATTTTACTTGAAACCTCTTTAAAGATACTTGTAGTAATGTTTTTAGGTGCAAAACCTTTTAGAATATTATAAGCTATAAACTTTATTTTAGACATTTTGTTCTCCAAATACAATTCGACTGGGGCGAGTATCGAGCTTCAAGGAAAATTAGGGAAAACAAAGTAGCAGGTGAGACTAAGAAAATAATTTGCCTTTGTAGCTTCTATTTTCTGAAACACTGGACGTGCTTAATATTTTATTCATTTTAAGATTTAACAATATGAAGATGATAGAAAAGAAGAAGTATTAAGCCCTTATGTAAGGAGGTAATTAGAACCAAGTGGGATCTATTTACACGATTGGCTCCGATTGTAAAAAGCTAATAATTAAAAACAAATTAATAAATTGGATTCAAAGGAAACATTCTATTACATTTAATCTAATAAACCGGTTTTAATTATGTATTTCAATTGGGGCCTGATGGGGTCAATCATTCTCATTCGTCTAAAATTATTTCCCTTCTTGAAGGGAGACTAGCCAGCTGCTTACTATCCTTCCACTAGTGTCTAATCAGCGGCTGACCAGCCTATAACTACCGGCTGACCATCTCATCACTAGCGGCTGAGCAGCCAATGTATAGTAACTGATCAGCTCCTGCCTGGCTGCTGAACAGCCTCTGGCTAGCGGCAGAGCAGGCAGTCGGGCCTGGGACTATTTAGAAAAAATGTTACTATTTTAGCCAGGCCCAGGCCAGGCTGTATGGTCAGCGCCAGAGCTGGAAAACTGGCAGTCTAGTCTAGGCCAGGCCAGCGCCCGAAATTTTTTCCACACGGGTCTTATCCCCGGCTATAGAAATAATTTAGGAAAGGTTGATGCTCTTTTTTCCGTTTAAAGTTTCTGGCTCTATATAAAGAAAAATCTGGAACCCTCAAAGTTTAAACCACTGAATAATTATGCATTATTTATTAATTTTTTAAGAGAAGTACTTTGAAATTAATGTTTCAAAGTTATTTCCGACAAACTATTCTTAACTCTGGACTTTCAAATTGGAAGAGTGAAATAATTATAAATTAATTACGAGGAATTTATTGAAAATTTATGGAAGACATCGCTCATATCGATATATTTACATTTTAGTTAGTAGATATATAAATATAATGAATTAAACAATTTTGTAGCAGAAAACGTCTAACTACTTATGAGTTTGCACTTTGATAACTCTTCTTTCTTCCAATTCCAGTTAACCTTGTGAGTTAAATCTGAAACAGGTTTCCGCGTTTAAAGAATGAAGTAATTGTTAGTGAATGCAAGAAATAATGGTAATTAAAAAAAACATACTTGTTATAAATTGAAGCGCAACTATTGCTTACAAATTCCCTAATAATTTCTGCCCGCTTTTTATCGTCCAAAGAATTTTGCAAGCATTCTTGTGCATCATCCACTAGTTTTTTCGATAAAAAATGTATAGTTTCATTCCCATCACAATGTTGTCTTGTTAGATGAGATATTTCATCCCATGTTGTATCATTTGTTATTTTCTCTTTTATTATATTTTCAATTTTTCTATTGGCCTGTATTAATTCATTTTTAGCTCTTGATACAGCTTCTGCTTTATCATTATTGCATTTTGTGTTCAAATTATCAGGATCCGATCCAAATTGTCTCTCAAATATAAAAGTGATCGATTCATTTGAGAAAGCACCCATGAATAGGAGAAAACCTGGAAAAATGTTCACTAATGTTAATTATATTTTAATTATTATATTTTTTTATATGTAAATTGTGATTCTTCTAAACTGATTATACTGGATAATAAATTTATTTGTATAAGAAGAGACTTACACAAAAATAATACAGCGGCGAAGTTTTTTATTTCATTCACTTGGTTTTTACTTTCAAAACTGACGAAGAATAAAGTTGATAAATTAAGAATTAAGAATAAAGTTGAAATTACTGGCCTTGAGTTATTAAACAATATATATTCTATTCATTCTTTTGCTGCGCTGCTACGTTTGTTAATTATAAAATGATGATAAATATATTGCAAAATGTATAAAATATTATTTCAATAATAATAAATCATATAATTATTTTAATTCAATTTACATCAAATATTCGTATTTTAAATTTCAAACACATGAACTGGTGTTTAGTTATTGGTAAAAATATTCAACACATCCTGCATGCGATAAATTAAAATAATTCTCTAAATGATAAAATTTTTAATTAAAATATTTTCGGCTTAGACAGCACAAAACATTCTTATATTTCCGACACCTCGCTGAATTAAATATAACTTTTCTAAGAATAAGGAGGCTATTTTTCAAGTTCAATCTTGATTATACAATAGACAGTTTATGGATCTTGTCAAAATTTTCTCTCCATATTATATCTAATGGAAAAAATATAAATAAATAAAATGAAGTATGTGATTTGGAAAGTTTGAAAATGAAAATGAGAGATAAATGAATATTAACAAAATTACAGTTGGCATATTGTTACAACTCTGTAATTTCTATGTACCCTTATTCATGTCTTTCCTGATAAAAAGAACTTTCCACAAATATTTTTAAAATTTTGGTTAAGGCATACAATCATTCACCATATTTTTTATTCAAAATAGATTTTGAAAAATATTCATTCATCTTCATAATGAAACTTCAATACAGACTTTTGAATTAGAGCGATTTAAAATATATATATATACATATATATGCAACATATATATTCTACATATTGAAAGAGCTAACATGAAAACCAGTAATTTGTGAACTTTAATTTAATTTCCAAACGCTTACTCTGAAAATATGCTTTCACAAATAGTATTTGTAAATATTGCCATTATTTTCTGTTTTTTTGCGTTATCCATAGAATTTTTTAAACAATCTTGCACAGCATCGACCAATTTTTGTGCCAATGGTGCAAGCTTTTCATTTTTAGTGCAATATTTCTCTGTCAGGTGTTTCAATTCACTTGATGTTGTTTGTTCCGTTGCTTTATCTTTAATTAATTTATCTACTTTCAGACTTTCTTTATATAAATCTCGGGCAGCAGAAGATGCAGTATTTGCTTTTTTAATATGACATTTAGTCCGTAAATTATACGTATCTGAGCCGAATTGTCTTTCAAATACTAAAGAAACAGGTTCAGGCCTAACCAAAGCCTCACATTTGATCAAATCTGTATTAAATTATTTCATAAATTATTCAATATAATTGCCAGTGAAATTGTGAAAATTATATAAAACTTACAGAGAACAAACAGAAGAAGTGAAGCTGAGTATTTCATTCTTTATATTGTATTTTTACTAACAAAATAAGTTTTATGACTACACATTGTCACCTTACAAGATTATAAATTGAACTGGCTCAGAAACAGTTTGAATATCTTTTATATGAATAAGATGGAATGCATCATCACAGGAAATACCCACAGGTATGGTGACGTCGTAGCTACCCAACAGGCGTATATCTGAGAATGAATGTTTTGAGATACTCTTACTTCAAATTTTGTATTAAAAAAGCTATACAAAAGAAATATATCTGTGAGAAATGGTTAAAACTACCGTAAAACTTTTTTCTCAAGTCTGCCAGCTACAAACTTTATTTTCTTAGATTTTAATGCAATCTATATTTCATTAAAAAGTCGTCTACGAATTAAAATACATTCCCTATATCTTGGTTGCCATGCAGTATAATGCTTTATGGGTTTTCATCTGCAATATAGTAAACAAATCTAATTCGCTTCAGTGGTTAAAAAAAAGAACTTCAGCCATTTTTTTTATCAAACCGGGAAAATATGCGATTTTTTGTTTGCTTGGAAAAAGAACATATCTAGTCGGCTACCCATTACGTAATAGGACATGACTCAGTGAGATTATTTCGTATTTAGTGACTAATAAAATTTTTTGCGGTCAATTATTTTTCACCCTGATAAAAATAATACACCTTTTTAACGACAGTAGGTACTTTACTGACTTCTTAGAAGAACAGGAATTTAGCTTATTATTAAAAAATAGCGACACCTGTATGTTAAAAAAAAAACCTATCTTGGAGTGATCGTCAGAACAACCACTCTGAATACGTTTTTTGAGTTGGCCTCTCTTGTTGGTACAGAAAAAGCAGATACGTTTAGTAATTGTTATTAACCGGTGTAATATATTATTTCTAAATATTTTGAATTCACGGAATTCAAAGAATTCAAGGAGTTGAAAGAATTCAAGGAATTGAAAAAATTCTTGGAATTTAAGATATTCAAAGAATCCAAGCATTTCAAGGAATTCAATTAATTAATACCGAATTTACGGAATTTAGTAAATTCAGCGAATTTACGGAATGAACCAAATTCAAGGAATCCAAGGGCTTCACATAATTCAATGGATTCACGAAATTCTCGGCATTCACGGAATTCAAGTAAATTACGGACTTGAGACAATTTAAGGAGTTTGCAAATTTTGAAGCCATTCACGAAAAACAATAAATTTATGGAATTCAGGTTATTCACGGAATTCAAGAAATTCAAGGAAATAACAGAATTCAAAGAATTCCAAAAATGAGAGCAATTCACAGAAGTCAGGAAATTAACGGAACGCAAGCAATGCAGGGAATTTAAGCATTCACATGAATCACGGAATTCAAGCGATTAACAAAATTCCAGGAACTTCAGGAGTTCTAAAGAATCCTTTAGATTACATGAATTCCGCGAATTCTTCGAGTTATTCAAATTCCCGAAATTCTGTAAATTCCTTCAATACTTTTATTTCCTTTAATTCCATAAATCCCGTGAATTCCTTGACTTTGTTAATTATTTGAATTTCTTAAAGTCATGAAGTTCCTTGAATTTGGTGAATTTCTTGAATTTTCTATACTGCCGAGAATTCCGTGAATTCCTTAAATCAAATATGCGTACTAAAATGAGGGTCCAGTTCAAAAAACAGAGTGGTTCTTTCAGCCGACCAACGCTGTCATCGTGTTAGACGATCACGTCAAAAGAGGTTGTTTTTAGCAGGCAGGTATCGATTAAGCTAATTTTATACTACACTCTGTTTGATTTCGGACTCCACGATAAGATATTTTTCAAATAATTACCCGAAAATGCTCAGGAAGCTAATGAACCCAGCATTTTAGAAATTTCATCTAAAATTTTGCAATTTACTTAAAATTTAGGGAACTTTATCTTTACAAGCTTCAGAGGAAATTCCGTAAAAGTTCGAAAATATAACTAAAGTTACGAGGGTAGTTCAATAAGTCCTTAGAATGACCAACAGATGGCGCACGAATCGCTCCAAATCATCTGTTTTCAGTCAGCACCACTCCCGACTAGATATA
>NC_046657.1:171371891-171392718 GCF_010883055.1 Belonocnema kinseyi | reverse complement strand
AGCTCCAAGGAGATTATGTTGAAAAATAAAAAAAAATTTACCCAAAAAAAATTGTTTTTATACTTCATTCTAAGGACTTATTGAACTACCCTCGTAGATATTCATTCCATCGTGGTACACACAAAGACAAACAATTTATCCCTAAAACTTTTTCTCGGTAAAAGCCAAATTATCAGGGTTATATCATTTTTAAAAATCAAAAAAGGATGCGGCATATGTTACAACTGAAATAAAACGTCATAAAATCGATGAGAACAAATATATTTTATCGTAGTAAGGAAATAAAAAAGGAAAATTCGTAAAAGTTTGTCAGATGAATACAAAAAATGACCTGATTATAAAGTAAAAAAATTTTAATAAATTCTCGATCGCTACGACTCGAACATGTGCTTCCAAGTGAAATCTGATTCCTAGTTAGGCACACAGGGTATCTGATTTTTAGTCATATAGACCGGGAGGTAGTAGAAGAAAAAAGGGACATATTTTTTACAGGCTGCCTTTGATTAGGCACATATTTACAGCTCAAAGCAAAACTTTTAAGCAAGACAATAATTTTTCCACGTGATACTTCATGTTTAAACATGAAATCTAGTTAGCAAAAAAATAACCTTCTTAGATCAACTTTTTACAGTCTGCCATTCGTTTCAGCACAATTCTAGACTCTACAAGCTAAAACAAAATTATTGCCAGACGGTTATTCTGAGTATGGGAATAAAGCATACTGATGTCAGTAGCACAGGAATGCTGGCAACTAAAATCAACTTTTTACAGTCTGCGAAGCATAGTTTAAATTTATCTCAACATGCGATTGACAAATTTTTACACGGCAGCCTGTTTGCCTACTTATAAATATTGTAGACGTCTCGGCGAACTAACAAATTTTTCATAATAACTAGGAACAATTTTTTACAAAGTAAAACTTATGTGTATGTAGTCTTTACTATTCAAAAAATAGAATATAATGAATGGCAACCTAATGAAACGTATACACATATGTAAATGCAAAATTATTTGTATTTTGCACACAAAAAAATTAATAATTATTGGCAATGTTTTCCAGTCTGCCGTTGTTATTTTGCAATACTTATGTATCGAATAAACAAGTTACCAACTGGCAGACGATTTGTAATTTTACAAGTGTTAATCTTATAAGGTAAAAAAGTTTTTTTCAATATTGACACGTAGCCGTTTGTAACTAATAAATTAATTTTTTTCTGTTTTTTTTTTTTGCTATGCTTGCCATGATTTTCAACCAATTATAGATAAGCAGACAATCACAATTACTATTACTATTGTCAATATTCAATAGTGCAATTATATAGCGAACAAAGTTATTAATAGAAGGGTAAAACATTCGATCGCCAATAATTGTTATATGCTACGTAATTTTAATGCACTGCAGATGTCTTTGTCAATTTTATGATCATACACTGTTGATGATGCTAGATTTCAACTATAACAATGCGTTGATTGAACGTTTTTAACAGCGGTTACTCCAATGATAATGTTAATGATGATGATGATTATAATGATGGTGAAGATGATGGAAAAAGCATAGTCAGGGACGTTAGCGTAGAAAGTGATGACAGCTCAGATATTGATGTGAAGTACGAAGGTTTATCGTCAGATGAAAATGATTAGGGATGCTGACTAGTTAGATGGCAGGTTATCAGAAATCAGGGTTGTAATGTCCTATGTATTATAACAATAAACGATTGTTCTTTTCTATTGAACATATTTATTATTATTCACTCCTATTTTATTAAAAAAAGAACTTTTGAAATCAGTTTCGTACGCGTCAAAAATACGGAACAATATTTTTATATTATATTGACACTACCATTATTACAAATCGTCTGCCATCCGATAGTTTGTTTATTTGAAGTATAAATATTATAAGGAAACAATGGCAGACTGTAAAACATTGCCAAAAAACAGTATATTTTTGCATACAATGGAATTGCGTCTGCCTATACCTAATAGTTCGCGAATTGGTATGGCAATAATTTTGCTTGATATGTATATTGTAAAATTTTATATTTATTCAAGAGGCAGACTGTAAGAAATTGTTCCGAGTTATTGTGAAAAATTTGTTAGTTCGCCGAGACCTCTACAATATTTATAAGTCGGCAAACAGTCTGCCGTGTAAAAATTTGTCAATCTCACGTTGAGATAAATCTAAACTATGCTTGAGAGTCTGTAAAAAGTTGATTTTAGTAGCCAGCATTTCTGTGCTACTGGCATCAGTATGCTTTATTCCCATACTCAAAATAACCGTCTGGCAATAATTATTTTGTGGCTTGTAGAGTCTAGAATTGTGATGAAATGAATGGCAGACTGTAAAAAGTTGATCTAAGAAGGTTATTTTTTTTGCTAACTAGATTTTATGTTTAAACATGAAGTGCCACGTGGAAAAATTATTTTAGTGCTTAAAACTATTACTTTGAGCTGTAAATATGTGCCTAATCAAAGGCAGCCTGTAAAAAATATGTCCTTTTTTTCTGCTACTGCCTCCCGGTCTAATACGCCTTAAGCACTCGGCTATGGCTGCGGATATTATGTCGGATGTATTTCTAAAACACAATCTACTCCAACAAAACAATCTGCAAAAGATTACCCATACAGCTTACTTGCAAAAAATTGAAAATGCTAAAATTTTCCAATTTCGTTGCTGTTATGAAATAGGCCTGCATGTGTGACATTTTAATAATTAAAATTGTCGATTTAGACGTTTTATTTAAACATTCAATTACGAAAATTACATTAATTACTAATTTGTTAGGAAAAATGCATAGAAAATAAAGTTCAAAATAATGAACAGTGCACAAATAAATGGCATATTTTACAAGTGATATACAACACGATAAAAGTGATAAAGAATATATTTCATCGTGCTGAGGAAATAAAAAATAAACGTTTGAGCACGCCTGGGGCGCGCGATTGTTGGTTCTGGCGCTTTGCGCCCGATGATGTATTTATGTCGCGCTTCGCGCTCGGTTTTGAATTTAACTCGCGCTATGCACTCGAACTTTGTAATTTTCTCACATTTGTGCATTCACATATTCCTGCTCGGTCCTTGCATTTCTCCCACATTCGTGCACAGACGTTTCAAAATTTATGATTAACGAATCGACAACTGCAAATTTGCGATTGTGAACTCTCTTTTGTTAAAGCTCTTTCGGCTTTAGCTAGCACATTCTCATCACGTATCTCGTGCTTCCGACTCGATTTTGCCCAAAACGTTACATTTTCTACATTATGCTCATCACTTTGATATCAAATGTAATTCATTTTGTATGTACCTCTGTCTGGCATTGGGTATTTAGATTTTGCAAAATGAAGTACAAATTGTATTTATCATGATTACTTTAATATATTTTTTTTTATTTTGCGTTCAATTTTATTTTTAGCTGCGCTGAAACATGTATCATTTTAATGAATTGATATCATTACAATTCATAATATGCATGGAAATTGAAGCAGTCTTATTTTTATTGACTTGTTTTTATAATTTTTAAATTTTTTAATCTTGTTTTTTACGATTAAAAAAAACTACGCTTTCTTTAAAAAAAATATTCGTAAAAAATTTGTAAATCTTTTTTGGTTGAATCAATTTTGTCTCACTTATTCTCGAAACATTATACCGCTTTATTCAAATATAATTTTTTTATTTTCAACGTTGTTTTTCAAAAATAAAACAAAAACTATTTATCATACAAAAAAGTAATTCCTAAGGAATTTGGTATTCTCTTTCAGGTGCACAATTTTTGTTAATGTCTCGTTTTTCGTATCTTGCTTTTTTATCCACCAAATGGAGTTATTGATTTTTCATTGTTTTTCTTGCGATAAAAATTTTAATTCTCGATTTTTTCTTAAAAAAAATTAAACAGTTGTTTGAACAATCTTTCAGGTCCTTGAAAAAGTAACGTTTTTCTTTTGTTGACTTTTCCCATATCACGCTTTGTTTGGCTTCAAATGTGAATTTTCGATTGGTTTTTTTAATTTTCAAAATGCTATAACTTTGGTAATTTTACTTTTATCAAAAAAATGAATGAGGATCAATTATTCATATTTTGATCTATTATAAATAGTAGTTAAAAATTTGAAAATTAAAAAAATGGTCTCAACCATTTTCAAAATGTTCTATTTGATGGAATCATCAAAAGTCATTTTTCACATAAAACCAAAACTTTCTTTTTAGGATAAAAATGCAAAAATTGCACGATTATGAAGTAAAAAAAGAAAAAAAAATGAATTCTCGGTCGTTAGGGCTCGAACATTTGCTCGCAAGTTAAATCTGATTTCTAGTCAGACACCCGAAGGTATCTGATTTTTAATCAGACGACTTAGCTACTCAGCTACAGCTGCGGATATTATTTCGGATGTCTTTGTAGAACATAATATTCTTCCAGAAAACAACTTACAAAGAATTACCTATACCACTTACTTGCAAAAAATCAAAAATGTCAAAATTGTGAATTTGCATTGCTATTATAAAAAGGGTCCGTATGTGTAAACGAATAATAGGCAGATTTTAGAGCTAAAATAAATCACCATTAAAGTGATAAGAAAAAATAATAAATTTGAAGCTTTCGATTGAAAACTTTTTAATTTTTAAGAATTTATATATAACAATTCTTGAGTTGCGATGATTTTGATAATCCAAAGTCAATAGTTTTCACTTATGAATCTTTCAAATTGATAAAATTGAAATATAAAGCATTCAAATTCTTTCAAATAAATTTTAAATGCTTTCAATTTTAAAAGAATTAAAATTCAAATTGCTGTCATTTTGGTTATTTTATATTGAAAATTATTTAATTTCTAAGATTCAGATTGTTTTTAATATGTAGTTCAATTTTAAAGAATTGAAACTCTTTAACATCGAGGGTTTGCAATTGATAAACTTATTAATTTCGAAAGGTGTTTGAATAAAAAATTTTCAATTGTGTTGATTTTGAAGATCAAAAGTCAGAAATTTTTTATTTTAAATCTTCCAAATTGATGAAATTTCAAACGTACATCATCAAAATTGCCGAATTTTTTATTGTAAAGCATAAAAACTTCATAATTTTCAATCATCTATGTTTTGAATGAGAAATCGTAAATTTAAAAAAATGTAAATGGTTAACCGTTCTAATTTCCATTATTTCAAAGAGATACCATAAAAAATTTTTGAATTTTAAAAATGTGTTTTTGCAAATTATTCTACTACTAGGACTTATATTTTAAAGGAACGTAATTTTTAATATATTTTTTACAAGTTTAATTTTCAAGATATAAAACTGATATTTTTTTAATGTTCACGAATTTCAATCTAAAATTCAAGACTCGTTTTTAACCGTTTTTCTTTTCTTCATTGATTGCTGAAAAGAGTTAATAAATACCAATAATAAAGTCAAACTATTTTGGGTTAAAAAATGATTCTGTCGGTTTAAAATGATATTATTTGTTTAATAATGCAATAATTTTGTTTAAAGTTTATATTTTACCAACCCATCCTTTTTGCTTGCATATTCTTTTTTCTCCTTAAAAATTTAAATCCTTTGTCGAAAATTTGTTTTATTTTGTTGTGATTTTTTATTATTAAAATAGAAAGGTAATCTTCTTTGTGGCAAATGATTAGTCCCGGTTTAAAATTAACTGAAAATACACCCGTTCAACTTTTCGTTGAAAATTTATGTTTTTAAATTGAAAATTAACATACTTTGTCGAAAAGTTAAGAATTTGGTTGAAAATTTCACTTTCTTGGTTGAAATTGAATCTTCACGGGTCTGAATTTTATTGTATTGATAAACAAATAAACATCCTGCTTAGAAAATTATCTATTGTATTAAAAAATACAACTCTTTTTATACAATAGATGGAATTTTTTCTGGACTTTCTTCTATGTTCCAATATCTTTAGATTTATTTAGGGTGACTATCCGTCCGGATTTCCCCGGAAATGTCCTTATTTTAGGGCTTGTGTGAGTTGTCCTACAGGATTTTTTACTTTGTACGGGTTTTGGTCCGGATTTTTAAAATCATACATTTTTATTTTTCAGTCAACTTTTGGACCTTTTTTACAAAATTTTATCATTCTATACCATCTTACGATTTTTTCGTCAATTTCCAAGATAAAGTACCGTTAAACATTCCTACTAAACGAAAAATATATATGTATGCATTTGTGATATTAATTAGAATGCATCAGGATTTAAGAACAAAAATATACGATGTTTAGCATTGATAAAATTTAACAAAACAGTTAATTTGAAAAATACCTTTTTTTTACTTAATCCTTTTTATTCTACTATGTCCTACTTTTTCCTGTTTTCCAATTATTTTGTCCTGCTTTTTACTCCTTTTCAAACTTTTCGGGCCTACTTTTTTCTCCTTTTCAATCTTCTCTACCCTATTTTTTCCTCTTCTTTCAATACATTCTTGGATTACTTTGTGCTTATTTCTCAAAGCTTTCAGTCATAATTTTCGAAAATCAATTATTGTCACCCTAGATTATGTATTAGGAGCACACTTAGAATTTATAGGTACAAGGCCGAACGCGCGCTTTCGCGCACGCGTTTCCTTTTTTTTTTGAAAATATTATATTTTATCATATTTTTTGTATTTCTTTACTATCAGATGTACTTAGTTTAAGTTTATCCTATATTTTTGTCCAAGAATATATGAATTTTTTGATATTCATTTTGCAATATAAAATTTATAATGAAACTTAATTTGTTCTGATTATTATTTTTAATTATTCAAAAATACAAAATTATTTGAATATTTCTATATACACAAAATTCTTTATAATATTATTTTACCGCTGCTCTCCTAGGAAAATTTTTAGTGAATGCCTAGGTCGAACTCGGAAAAATGCCACATACAATTGACCATGATTAAATATATCTTTTGGAATATCTAGCCCGATATTATCTAAAGTTTTTCCTTTACAATACAATGTAATACGATGCATAAAGACAATGTCCCCTGCCTTATCACCTGTTAAAATGCGACATCGTAGAAGATTATTTGCCAGTTCGATGATTTTGAAACGTGTACTATTATATAGACCTTCGTTAATAGAAATATTACGAATAAGCATAAAAATACAATTATTTCTTAATCGTAGTTCAAGGCGAGGAAGGGTCGGTGGATTCAATGTGTTCAAGTATTCTGGAAGTATTGCATCATTTATATCTCCATTATCACAATTTTTAACACTATCTACACTTGTTTAAATTCGTTCTGTGGTTTTGTACAATAGCTCCACGACTCTGTACTTCTTATGGTAAAGCACTCATATTTTTTGTTAGTGAAAATACAAAGAAAGGTTTTCAAAGCAAACTTAATTTAATGGAAAAATGTACTAATTAGCTGCAAGTTGCATGAGTTTTTACAGGCATTAATTGCCTAAAATCCCTGCCCCGAATTAACATTTTTCCACCAAGTGGTGAATCAACATTCATGAAGTCAAGAAATACTCGATCTACTAATTCCAGAGCATACCTTGGCGCCATAAGAGCTTCGTCCAAAATAAAAACATCTACTTCTCGTAAGTATTGACCATTTTTAGATTCAGTTTGTATACGGCAGACGGAATCTAAAAATAAAGCAACTGGCATACCGTAACTTTTATGTACAGTTTTTCCTTGTGGAAGTAATTTTGCTGCAACACCTGTAAATTCCATCGTATATATATTTTTTCCCTTGCCTCTTAACAAATGATATGTAGTTGCATATATGTATGTCTTTCCTGAGCCACCAGGTTCATCAATATAAAAATATGATGTAAAAGGTCTCTCTTCGTTCGACAAAACAACATTAAGGATTGTGTCTACAATATCTGTTTGTTTTACATTTAATTTGTGGTACTGACCGAGTTGTTCCTCAGGATCCATAGGTTGACAGTAAATAAAAATACGAACAAATATACCTCTTAATTGTTGGCGCATCATCCAAACTTCTCCTTCTGTCATAGCACGATCCCTTTGAAAAGTATCATAAGTTTATTTACTAACAGTTCTGCGATCTTGGAAACGTTTAGCCCTTTTAATTGTTATTAGTAATAGTCTCAAACAGAAGTTTTATTGTAGTCGGACTAACAGAGTATATCCGTACAATAACGTTAAATTTTGTTTTTCGTTTTTGCCAAATTGATAATCTTCATCCACTATGTTTTTTAAATACGTAGAGAAATGGAATTTCAGAGTGCGTATATCGTTTGGCATCAGTATCAAGTTCATTTAAATCAAAATAATTGATTAGCACAGTTTCTTTTTCTAATGCGTCTCTTATAGCATGTTCACTTTCAGCATAGTCAATAGTAACACTTTGCTGATTAGGCAAATCTATTGGCAACCTAATAACAGTATGACTTATTTTGCAACGATCTACCGCATACACGATCACATGCTTCAACAGGACTCACGTATCGAGTATCTATGACATTTTTTATTTTATCATGATGAATAACATTTTCTTTGATATTGGCAGCAGTAACTACGACGAAAGCAGCATCATGTCCTTGTAGATACTAGGTAGTCTGATAAGTCCCTGAAAAATGAAACACGGAGACGTTTTTTTGGACAAAGTCGGTTTTATTTTTCAACATACTCTCCTTTTAGGTCGATACAGCGAGTCCAACGATTTTCTAGCTTTTTGATACCTTCCGAAAAGTACTCGATTGGAAGGTCTCCAAAAGGCGCCTCAGTTTTAGCTATGAGCTCCTCATTTGAGTAAAAACGCTTACCGGTGAGCCATCTCTTCAGGTTAGGGAACAAGTAATAGTCGCTGGGGGCCAGGTCTGGTGAATACGGTGGCTGAGGAACCAATTCGAAGCCGATTTCATGCAATTTTGCTTGTGCAACTAAGCATGAATGAACAGGCGCATTGTCGTGATGATAAAGCGGTTTTTTCTTCTTCAAATGCGGTCGTTTTTCGGCGATTTCGATTTTCAATCGGTCCAATAATGATGAATAGTATGCTCCGGTTATGGTTTTACCTTTTATGGTTATGCCATAACCTTTCCGACCCATTGTTGCGTTTTTGGACGCTTCGGAGCACTTTGGCCCGGTGGAACTCACTGTTTTGCCTGCTGCGTTGACTCAGGAGTGTAGTAGTGGATCCAGGTTTCATCCATGGTTATGAATCGGCGCAAAAACTCGGTCGGCTTACGCGAAAATAATGCCAAATTCTGCTGGGAAGTTGTCACACGAATTCGTTTTTGGTCCACTGTGAGCAAACGCGGCACCCATCACGCGCAGAGCGTCTTCATGCCCAAAACTGAATGCACGATATTGCCCACACGTTCCAATGATATGCATACAGCATTAGCTACCTCTCTCAATTTCACTTTGTGATCATTCAACATCATATCATGGATTTTTTCGACATTTTCTGGTGTTGTGACCTCTTTTGGGCGCCCAGATCGTTCAGCATCAACTGTGCTCGTACGGCCACAACGAAACTGGGTAAATCACTTATGAATCATTCCAATCGACGATGCAGAGTCCGGGTAATACTTATCCAGATTGGCCTTGGTCTCGGATATTGTTTTCTTCCGAAGATAGTAGTGTTTGATCAAAACTCGAAACTTGTAACTTGTAAATGCGTAAACATAAATGGCTGAAGTTTTGACAGGCGTCATTTGAAGGATCAAGCTTGACGAAAATGGTTCACATTATTGAATACTAATGCCATCTCTTAGAATTTTCAGATACTTATCAGACTGCCTAGTATATTTATATAAAGATTTGACTAACTTTATACTAGAAACTACTTCCACATTAATATATGAGTTACATAATTTCAATAATCTAACATCACAGTGAAAAGACAGTGTTAATGAAGCACGAATATCAGGGTGTCATATACCTGCAATAGAAATTACCCTTGTGGTGTGAATGCTGCACCGTAATGTAGGGTACAAATTCCCAATCACTTGGGGTAGGAAGTACCTACTACTTAGGGTACGACGTGTCCGCTTCTTGGGATACGAAATGAAAAACGTCATTATTGACGCATAATCTACGCGTTCGTAACTTCTTAAATACTTTTCAAGATTTGAAATAGCCATGTTTAAATAAATTTTTTATTATTTTGACAGCTTTGCTAATTGTATGTCGTGGTCATTGAAGTTTCGAAGGAGCGTTCGCACTTTGTAAAATTGAGCCATTAGGTATTTCAGATTAGGTAGGGATATCCAAGATATCTGCACGCTGAGGGGCAAACAATAATATCAAATACATGGGACTAAACTTTATTTTTATAATAACTTGGAAAATAATTATTTCTCACGATAAGTGTATTCAGACTATTTAACTATTTAATAAGTATTTAATAGAATAATAAAATTGATATGTTTTTTGCAACTGCGAAAAATATTTATTCTCAAGTTATGAATCAAATTAAGTTTTATCATCTGGGATTTGTATTATTGCTTGGCCCTCATTGTACAGACATCTTGCCAGGTGACGTCACAACTTGAAATACTTAATATTAGAAATCTTAGCGCATATATAACTGGAGGGAACCCGGCAATGGTAGAGTTAGTCGCAAAATAAAAGAGATAGACTATTTAGCGGGATAAGTTATCTCTCTCGCGCAGCGATCAGATTGGCTGTTTACCACTCCCCTCTAAATGAAGGTTAAATAGTTTGTATGTATGCACAAGTAAAGAGCTATTTATGAAGAAAAATTGAAAAGACGAATCATGTTGCTGTGGGAGAGGGATAGCTCATCCCGCAGCCGCAGTAAGTGGTGGCAGAACGCGGATATCTCTGACATGCGCAGTAGTTTATCCTGTGTATATTTAGGTTATGTAAGGCCATGTGTCAATTTAAAAATACACAAGAATCAATAATGCGAATGCTCGTGATATCCGCGTTTGCTCACAATATAACTTTTTATCTTGAATAATTCGTACCTTAATAGGAATACATAGTGGAGCATAGGCATGTTAAGATTCCTAGAAAAGTAGAGCATATAACTGCTAAATTCCCCACGCATGAAGTTGTTTAATATTTAGGATGAAAAGGTCTTTCTATGGGCGTAATAATAGCTTCCTCAGTTTTAACTGAAATAAAAAAAAGCGTTAGGAAAACGTACAAATTCAGTTTGATTCAAAATAAAAACTATTTGATCAAATTTCCTATTACTAGACATTAATCTAGAAAGTTTGTGAAAATTTTCAAATTATTACTTTATTATTGAAGTTAAATATTCTGTAGCCATTTTCACATTATTATTATTATTTATAATAATAAGTTTAACTTCATTCATTAAAAAAAAAACTTATTCAAATTAGAATTAAAAATACGAGAACTGAATCTACAATTATTTAGGCGCTATTAAACTAAACAATTTAAATAATAATTTATTTTTTGTCAATATGTACATTTTTCTTCAATTCTCGTACTGTTTGTTGTGTAATTATTTACATAAAAGTAACAGAACCTCGATTTGAACTTCTCGCCAACAAAATACGCAAATTTATATTTATAACTCGAGCATTCAACCTTTTTTGGCAATGAATAATGTCTTGAAATATATAATAAACATTCGAAACATTCATGACTTAGAAAGAGAGATTCGATAAACTAGATTAGTGGGCATCGGAATCCCACCCCTAGTAATTTCAATCATGCTCATACCTCAAACCCTAGTTTGACAAAGTGGAATCCGCATACCTTCAAATTTTCTAAGACTATGGCATGCTTGACAAAAGCTGCAAAAATTTCAAAACAGTAACATCTGATCTTTCGTACCCCACCTTGTGGCTATTTCATACCCTACATACTCGTTATTTCGTACTCCAAGTTCAAGAGATATGTGAACCCCTACCGAGGTACAGTGAACACCGTTATAATTTTACCTCCAAAAAAATATACCCCCAAGTTTTTACTTTGATTGTAAGGTACTACAAATTGATTGTCAGTGGCACCTCCAATTTGGCGATTATATGTTATTGCCGGTATCTGTTCTACGATAAGTTGGATATCCGTTTTCATCCATTCTTGACTCGTCTTGTAACTTTTTTGTGAATGCTTATTACATTTACCTTTATCATATTTACACCAATCTCCGCAGGGACCGTGAATCATGTTTTTCATAACAATATTATAGATTTCATGATCTGTATCTGGATTTGAAATTTCTGCTGAAATTTATTCATTTACAATATCAAGAGTAGTTATTTTACTATTTTGTTTCAACGTTAATAACAATTGAACATGATGAAATCCACATCTTTGATACTCAACAACATAAAAGTATGCTTGTACTTCGCCGGAGAATTGTTGTTTTACTATAATGTTGATTAATTCATCTTTCTATGCATTACAAACTCGTGAGACAATGTCTGATCCATCAGATGCTGTCTGACAATGTAATTAAGTAACATTCACTGCAGCCTAGTTTGGAATATATGTCATAGTGATAAACAAATCTGACTTACCGAATTTTCTTACAATTCCTATTGCATCTTGATAGTGCTGCAGCATATTACGTGGAGATCCTGAGAATGATAATGGGAGGATGATCATTCTTTCAACAGTAGTATGTAAATCATTTGATCGTTATTTTAAATTATGAAATAATCCTTAATAAGTATCAGCGCGAAGTGTTTTATTATTCAATCTGAGGTAATTCATCCTATCCTTTTCGATTTTCACATAATTATCGACAACCCACTGTTGAAATAATCGTCCTCCCATAAAAAGTACATTATGATCTCTAGTTGCTATTCTATATTTAATATATGCAGATCGTGAAACTTGGCCTCGTCTATCAACACATCGTATGCTGTCATTCCAACCTTGTGTGCCATAAGGATAAAATAATGGATAAATCTAAGGTTCAACGTTCGGATCCATAGAGCTGACAAATTGCAGGAAAAAATGATTCGAATTTTTTTTCCCTAAAATTGCAAAAATTTATGACCAGCCAAATGTTTGAACTTCCTTCATATGTATTTTAAAGAATTTTAAATTCTATATCGCGTTTCGTCTGAACGTAATTTGTGTTTCAAACAAATGTAAAAGACATTTTTGTAGGTTGCGGTTACATAGACTCAATATTCGCGCTTTTTAAGCACTATTGAAGTTAAGTTTAAAATGAGGTATGCTTAGATATTTCGTCGTCCTTTACCCTTATTAACCCAATTTGTCCGTTTTTCTCCGTCAACTTTAAGCATAGACAACTTTGTTAATTATGCTGGAAAAGATTTTAAAATTTGTTGGCGGGTATTTTCAAGTGTGCTCTTTCCGAATCTGATCCAAAAATTTTGAAAAAACACCTGTTTCCACCCCATTTTTCAATTTAAAAAAAAGAATACACACAGAAAAATCATTTTTCATCATTAAAGGGTGGTATGCCTATCCCTACAATAACTTATTAACGAAAAACCGATATTATACAGATTTTTCTCAAAATAAAAATAAATAAAAAAGGAATATAAAATAACCAAAGAAAAAAGAAAAAAAAGATTCTTTGTAAACGTCTACCTCCACGCGGTAAGAACAGAAAACATTTTTATTGAAGAAATGGCTAAACACGTTCCATACGCAAGCACATACGAAAATTTCGAACATATTTATCAAAAAATCATTAAAATAAAATTCTACGTGAATTAAACTCAAAAGATTTTCAAAATTTCAATCTAACTCAAATTTTATTGATTTTTAGAACTAAATTTATTTGCAATTGTTTGGTATTGAAAATAGTATTTTGGAAAACCTGACGATTTTCACTTCTTTGGGCTATGTTCTGGAGTGATAACGAAATTTAACCTCAGATAACAAAAGAAAATATGTTTTCTCTTATTTGCGATGTTTTCCCCCATTTATACCTGTTTTTAAAGCTGAAACATCTTTCTTCAGAACAATCAATAAATCAGCGAAAAAATTCGTTAATATGTTATCTTAGGGGTGGTCCTACAAGCCCTTAATGATGAAAAATGAATTTTCTGTGTGTATAACTTTATTATTCGGACATTTTGAGCCGGAATTTTTTGTCTAAGCCTCTTTCGCATCGAAAATGCGATTGAAAAAAATCACGTTTTTTTTAAATTGAAAAATAGGGTGGGAAGGTGTGGTTTTTTTCGAAATTTGCGGGTCAGATTTGGTATACATCATTTAGTATTAATATAAGATCAAAAATTATCTTTTTTTACCTCACTAATTATAGAGTAGTTAAAAAAGTTCGGCAAGACCCCGAAAAACCACCCCTATTTGTTAGGGGTCTTGTCGAACTTTCTCACCTAATCTATAATCAGTGAGATAAAAAAAGAACATTTTTGACCTTTTTTTTATTTCAAATATCGAAAATCAAACTTTTCGTTTTGAACATCTTAGGTGTTGATATAGTAGGGGTGGTTTTTAGTGGTCTTTCCAAACATGCTCACACACTATATAAATAGATAAAAAAGAGGATTTTTGACGTCTTAAAATTTTCAAATATCCACAATCGAACTTGTCATTTTTAACATTTTAAGTGCGGAGATATTAAGGGTAGTTTTTGGGAGACTTGCCGAACTTTCTCAATCAATTTATAATTAGAGAGAAAAAAAGACAATTTTTGACGTCTTCAAATTTTCAAATATCGACAATCAAACTTGTCATTTTTAACATTTTAAGTGCGGAGATATTAAGGGTGGTTTTTAGGAGCCTTGCCGAACTTTCTCACTCAGTCTATAATTAGAGAGATAAAAAAAGAGAATTTTTGACGTTTTCATTTTTTCAAATATCGAAATCAAAGTTGTCGTTTTGCACATCTTAGGTGTTTGTATAGTAGGGCTGGTTTTTTGTGGTCTTTCCGAACTTTCTGACTCAATTTATAAATAGTGAGATTATAAAAGCCAATTTTTGACATTTTTATATTTTCAAATATCGGCAACCAAACTTGTCATTTTTAACATTTTATTGGCGGAAATATCAAGGGCGGTTTATAGGGGTCTTGCCGAACTTTCTCACCCACTCTATTATTAGCGAGATAAAAAAGCGAATTTTTTACCTTTTTATATATTCCAATATCGACAATCAAACTTGTCTTTTTAAACACTTTAGGTGCGGATATATTAAGGTTGGATTGTAGGGGTCTTACTAAACATTCTCACCCACTCTATAATTAGTGAGATAAAAAAGAGGATTTTTGACATCTTCATATTTTCAAATATCGACAATCAAAATTGTATTTGGCATGTTTGAATAATGGGTGATTTGTAAGGGTAGTTAACCCCTTAAAAATGAAAATTTCGAAAACTTTTTCCGATAAAATATCATTTTTTGTCATAATACATGATTCAGGCACAAAAAAAGATTCGGGGAAAAACATCATTAATTTCGTTCATATGAACGTTCGTAACTTCAAGCACATGTATTAAGGATGATAAGCTGTGTAAGCACATCTCATTTCACTTTTAATAAAAAAAATAGATTAAGAAACTGCTCTGCAGCTATTATTAGTTTTTACTTATTAAATCTGAGGTAAAAAATAACAACAGCGCGTTAAAATGATAGACCAATAGAAATCATGGCCAAGTCATCCAATCTGGCAACCCTACTAGACTTAGCCCTTTAAGAAAAAGCCGACCTCTGTTTTTGTAAAGGCTCTTTCATATATTATCTAGTCGACTTGGGTTGGCAGCCGCGATCAAATTATTGTTTATACTAAATAATTACTTGGCTTATTGACAATTTTGTAAAAATAAATATGCCGGTAGACTTTCTAGATCAACCCTCTCTTTCTATGCCCTATTCCAATTCTGAAGGCCGTATAGTTGTCAGCTGAATACCGTGTACAAAGTCAAAATTCAAACGGACCTCTTTTTCTAACGTTTAGAGCAAGAAAGAGAATGCCGTTCGTTTTTCGACTTCAAAACAGGATCGGAGTCACGCTGCAGAAACTATATGTCGTTGGAATAGCACGTCACGTACTAACCCTGAACATACATGCCGATGTCGGTGACATAAACAATTTACCTATTATAATATAATAAAAACATTATAAAAATGTACAAGGACAATAAAAACATCAAAAAGATGTACAACGATCAAATTGTTATGTTTTTATCAAATAATTACTTGGATAATTGATAATTTTGTACAATATCGATTTTCAAATTTCCCGCTTACTGTGTCTACATTCAAACCAAAATGAGAAGCCAATCAGGAATCAAGAAAAGGGTTGCTATAGCAAAGATATTGTAAGCCTAGATGCGGCCTGTGTATAGTTCGAGAAACTAATTGTAGACGACGCTCCCGGCGAAAATTGCCCGATCCCCCCATGCCTCTGAACCCGAAAACCGCACCAACCAACTACTTTGCCCCTTCAAACTTCACCCATCGACCAAGTCCACCAAATAGCCGATACTAAGTCGGCAAATACTAAATACTTAAAAATACAAAATACAAATTTTATATCGAGAATTTTGATTTATTATTTTCAATTAATGAATCAATTATTTGAATAAATTTTGCATCAAGAAAATATGTAGATGCATAAGATTGACTTCTAAATTGAATTGAAATGTAATTGTATCGTAATAAATATTTTTATCTGACATCTTTGATTGAAAAAATTAGTCATTTTGCAATTAAAATTTACTGTCTATGAATATTATTATTTTGTTGTTTTGAAAAAAAGCGGTAGAAATTCTACTAAATGAAACTATACGTTTCAAGACATTAAAAGTTTTAACTGATAAACATATTTAGTTGAAATTTAAAATAGTTAATTTTTTTAATAAATATGATCGTACAGCGTTCTCGCATGTATAATGAGCCATTTGGAGTTTTTAGATGTAGAGTTAAATGTTATAGGAATACCGCCTTCCTCACGATTATTAATTTAAGTAAACAATAATTCGTAAATTTCTATGTTTGTGTAATTAATTATGAATTAAATAAATTATAATAAAACGATAAAATTATATAAAAAAATTATTTTTTATATCATATTTTCTAGAAATTTATGTATATTACTATGTATGTAAATTATATTCCGATTTTTTAAATTGAGAACCCCATAATTTCAAAATTGAAAAAATGTATTTTTGAATTTTACTCGAGTGGTTGATCAGAATATATAAATATTTTGCCTTACATTTCTCAATTTAAACTAAAAGGTGAGAAATTATTGGAAAGTTTCAAAAACATTTATCTCTTAATTGTTAGTTTGTGATAAAATAATCCGTAAATGAACTATTTATTGTCGCGGGCACATTCTCACCGTGCGCTGTGCCCGTGGCTCGCAAGTTTGAGCGCGCCTGGGGGGCGCGTCTTTTGATTCCCGCGATTCGCGCCCAGATATTTTTTCTTTGCATTTAGAATGCTTGAATGAAACTTTATCAAAAACATCTCTTTAGATTGCAGTGTTTATATGCGTGTTCATATTCTGAATTTTTTGCCTGAATATGTATAGTTAAAGATTAAGTTTCTCAAAGTTGTGTAGGCTTTGAGGTACACAATATTATCGTGACACTCGCGCTGAGCACTCGTTTTTTGACAGACAGTTGTAAATTTATATTTTCTGAACCACCTTAAAATAAACTTAAAAAATGCTATTCTTTTTCTTATATATTTTTCCAGATCTCGCGTTGTTACGCTGATTATAGGATTTTGGTTTTCATATATTACTTACGATAAAACAAAATTACAAGTCCTATTGAAAAGTGGTTTAAAGAAATTTTGTAGGATTTTTCAAAACCTATCATTTCTCTTCAAAACTTTTTGTCGTATTTTGCGTCATTTGGTTCAAAATTTGAATGTTGTGGTGTCAAATTTTGGGCAATTCTAATACTTTCTGCATCATAAATAATAAGAATGTAATAAATTAATACAAATTTGTATCACTTTTTGGGCGAATAACTTTTTTCAATCAATTTGTTTTTGTACCTTTTGTTGTTTTTCCACAAATTTTTCATTTTTATTTTTAATACCATTTTTATGATCAAAACCAAAACTACGTTTTTTATCGTTTTTTCGCTTAAATCCTTTTTGATAGAAAGTCTACTATTATATTTGTGGTTCAGAATTCAACTCATTCGGTTAAAAATTCTAGTATTCAGTTGCAAATTTTATTATTCTGTAAAAAATGCAATTATTTTGTTAAAAAGTCATCTTGTTTCTTTAGGAATTCAGAAGTTTGGTTAAAAGTTGAACTACTTTGTAAAAAAATTATTCTTATGGGTTTAGATTCACCTCTTTGGTCGAAAATTTAACTATTCTATTTTTAGAAAATTAATCTTCTGCGGATAAAAAGTCATTTTTAGGCTGAACTCTTTTGTTAAAAATGTAACTATTTTGTTGAAAATTCGTTTTTTAAAAATAAGAATTAATTTTTTTTATATAACAAGGTAAACATTTCATTTCTGACCTAAATTGATATTTTTATTAAAAATTAATATTTTTTGGTTTAAAATTGCTCCTCCCGGCTTTAAAATTCAAAAATTTTGTTAAAAATTAATATATTTTGTTGAAAGCTCGTCTTATCTTGGTAGATCATTAATACAATGCTGGAAAATTCATTTCTTTGGTTAAAAATTTCACTATTTTTTTCGTAATTTATCTTCTTTAATTGAAAATTAAACGACTTAGTTAAAAGTTTAACTTTTTCATTAAAGATTCATATTTTTGGACTCTCCTTGATCTTTGGGATTGACTCTATTGCTGAAAATTTAATTTCTAGATTTAATTGAAAATTAATCTTTTTTTAACATGTAACAATTTTCTTGACTTTTTAGGTTTTTTGTTTTGTTCAAAATTAATTTTTTATCTGAAAATTTGCAATTTTACATTTTTGTTCGAAATTTATACTTTATAAGTTTAAAATTTAATTATTTTTTATAACATTCTTTCGTTTTGTTGAAAAATCATCTTTCTGATCGAAAATTAATTTTCTTAATTTTTTTACATCGTCTTTTTATTAAAAATGTAATTGTTAAGTTCTAAATTAGTATATTTTGATTAATGATTTAACAATATGGTAGAAAATTAAAGTAGGATTTGTTTGCAAATGAACTTTTCCGTGTTTTTTTCATGTTTGTTAAATCTAGTTTTTTTAAAATCATATTTCTGCAAGATTTACCTCCTTGGCTTAACATTCCACTTTTTTTGTTGACAATTTGGTTTTTTATGTTAACATTTTTTTTTTAATTGTAACTTGTCTAGTCTTAATTAGAAATGGATCCTTTATAAGTTGAAAATTCAAATATTTGGTTGAAAATTCATGGAATTTGTTAAAAATCCGTCTTTTTTGGTAAGACAATTAATCTTCTTTGTAGCGAATACATTATATATTTCGACTTTAAATCTTAGGAATTTAAAGCGGTTCATATTGAATTCAAATCAATTGAAAGTGAGTTTTAAATAATAACTGATACGAGGGATTTTATTAGCAATAACAAAGAAAAATTATCCATTTAGGAATTTTAAGTGTTTAAACTCGTGATTTATTTTTTTTCATAAATAGTTTCCAAATAATTTTCACATTGTACACATCATCAATATAATATGCTTAAAAACCAGCGGATGTGTACAATGTGAAAATTAGTTCCAAACTATTTATGAAAAAAAAAATGAATCAGAATTTTTAAACCCTTGAAACCCCTAATTGGATAGCTTTTCTTTGTTATTGCAAACATAGGCAAAATTCACTTTAAGAAATAAATAAAATCAAAAATTTTTTGTAATCCTCGGTGGGAATTTTTTTACAAGTATGAAAAAGTATAACTATTTTTACAGGAAAATACCAATAAATATATTAAATTTTTATGGTGGCCGTTTTAATCAAGGAAAAAAATTTCCGGTCATTTCCCGGCTCGCAAAAAATTATTGAATTATTTTTATTCTTTGGAATTCTTACCTTTTCCATTTTTTTGTAAAAGCCTTAGTTGCTGAGATGCACCCCTAAACGCTTTATATTTCTTTAGAATATTTTTATACTCTTCGATTCCTTGAATTGTTTTTATAAACTATTTGGATTACTTTGAAGTTGTGAATTCTGATGAGCATAATAATTGCAAGTGGTTAACTTCCCTCAAACTTTTGAAATTAAATTTTAATTTGCAAGGCACAGTCTAGTTACTGGTTTTTGTAACAAAACAAATTATAAGGAAAAAGATTATACGTTTCAAATAATCAAGAAACAAAAAAAAAAACAAAAAACAGAATTTTAATATAATTTTGATAAATAATTAAATGAGTAGTGAAAACCTTAAATTTTTCCTCGGAATTAAATGTAAATTGTCAATTCGACACTTCAGAGAAGTGTAAATATTACTTCAGTTATATCTTAATTAAGCGAAAAATAATAAGATATTTTAAGATTTAAAAATACATGTAGGATAAATTTGGACAGTGATGTATTCGAACCTTCAATTCACTATTTTTATAAAAATTATATCTTTTTAAATAATGTTTGAAATTTCGCTAAAATTCTAAAATGTGACAAGAATTTTTTTCAACTTATTTATATAGTATTTCGAAAATTTCTGTTTTAAAAGAAACCAGATGAGGAATTAATTTTACTTTTTCAATTTACTAAATTCTGAATTAATTAAAATTTTATTTTCTTTTTAAATTTATTTACTATCTCGAAAGTGTCCCTTTTTAAAAAAGAAACCGTAAAAGAAATTAATTTTAACATAATAATAAATATAATAATATTAGGCCTCATTAATTTTAATATTTTCGGCGTGCATAGACAGCCCCGAGTTAGCTATAGATATGGCTGGCGAAGGCAAGCGCGAGAATCAAGAAACAGAAAATCACCGGCTCTTTCGGTTTGGCTTTCGCCTTGGCCCCACCCCTCCCATAGACGTAGGCAAAGGACGCGGTTGTCAT
>NC_046657.1:171370474-171371791 GCF_010883055.1 Belonocnema kinseyi | reverse complement strand
TTGAAATGTTTGTCTATATGGACGACATTGTAGTTTACGCAAAAACAATAGAAGAACATAATCAGAAATTAACAAAATTGTTGGGTCGTTTAAAAACAGCAGCACTTGTTCTACAGCCAGATAAATGCAAGTTTTTGAATAAGGAGATCGGTTACTTGGGCCACGTTATATCTAAAGAAGGGGTTAAACCAGATCCGAAAAAACTTGAGGCCGTCAGTAATTTTCCTCGTCCGAAAGGTCGTAAGAATATTAAACAGTTCCTGGGACTAGCCGGTTACTATCGTCGTTTTATTCCTAATTTTGCTACAATTGCGAAACCGTTAACTTTGTTACTAAAGAAGGACGTGCCATTTTCCTGGTCCGAATCAGCCGAGCAAGCTTTTGAAAAGTTAAAAAATATACTTTGTACTCAGCCTCTTTTACAGTATCCCGATTTTTCGAAGCCTTTTATAATTACTACAGACGCATCCGATTTTGCCATAGGTGCCATTCTTAGTCAGTGAGAAATTGGGAAAGATTTGCCGATAGCATATGCGTCGCGTACAATGTCTGAAGCGGAAATAAACTATACGACAACTGAAAAGGAGCTTTTAGCTATTATTTTTGCAGTTAGACATTTTAGGACGTATGTATACGGGTAAAAATTTACTTTGGTCACGGACCATAAAGCATTAGTTTGGCTTGATCAGTTAAAAGACCCCACAATTGGATCCCGATTAGCTCGTTGGAAGATAAAATTGCAAGGGTACCAGTATAAGATAGTATACAAGCCGGGTAGGGTTAATGCTAACGCGGACGCGCTTTCACGTAATCCGGTAGAGATGAAAATAGGAAATGAGGGAAATGACATGGGTGATGAGAACAGTGACGAAAGTGCTATGGAATGTGAAGGGCCCATAAATTGCTTTGCAGGAAGTAAGGTTCTGTATCATGAATACCCGATAGAACGAGTTTTTGTAATCACATGCGATGATAACGATGATATGGATCTTGCTGAATCACATAGAAATATCCATAGAAAGACAATACGCAAGGACGTTGCGGACTTAGAAGTTTGTTTTGATACAAGAGATCATCCCAGGGCAGTAAGCTCTATACCCAAGCCTAGTTCCGGTCGGTGGGGAGCGCGCCAGGGTGTAAAGGTGACAGATGCATATATTTTAGGGGAGCGTGAGTCAGTCCGTCGTTCGCTGCCTGCAGCTGGGTCACTCGATCGCCACGAGAGCACACTGGCGTCAGGTCGCGGCGGGGCTGGCGCGCGGGCCTCCTCTTTCCTCCCTGGTAGTGTAGTGAGGGCACGGGCGTCCGGCATCGACC
>NC_046657.1:171364559-171370374 GCF_010883055.1 Belonocnema kinseyi | reverse complement strand
AACTAAATCTCGATTTAACTAAATGCCATTTCAACTAAAACTCTATAGTTTGTGCACAGCGGATGGTGTTGCTCGGAAGGGGGTCGTGTGCGTAGTTAGAAATTAGTGTGCGGTCACAGAGTTGTACCAACATATACGGTTGGTGGCGTGACATGCAGACTATGAGCAGCCCCCTGGCTCTTCCTATCCAGCCTACGCTTTAGAAATGACGTGAGAGTTGACCGCGGCCACGGTGGCGCTGTTTGTTCATTTGGCCGAGATTCATTCAAATGCATGGAAAAAAATGTTGAAATTTAATTTTTATATAAGGGATCGTCCATATATTACGTAAGAATTTTTTCTTTTGTTTATATCGCTGTGTCCTTTTCAACTTGATAAAAATATTATTTTCGTCTTTATTCAAACAACAGAAAAACGTCTTACGTAATATATGGACAATCCCTAATAAAAAAGATTTTATCAAATTTTCTTCTGCAGTACGCTAATCAAGAAAGCTTCTTATATTTTTCAAAGCAAAATTTATTATGAAAAATTGTAAGTTGCTCGAGTTTTATACGAATATTTGGTTTACTTTTTGGCGGGCAGTTCAAATAGAAGTTCTGTCATATCTATTGAAATATTATGATTATTAAATTACTTGAATAAGATAATTTTATTAAAAATAAGGCTTTTCACGGTCGATAAAATTGAAAAGCTTTAATGGAAAATATAGTACTTGAAAATGATTGTCATTTTTATCATCTTCTTTTTTTAATTTTAGAGTGAAATTGAATTTATTGGTTTAGTCATGGCGTCTTTATTTTTCAGCTAAGACTTTTTGTTGCTGTTTCTGTAAAAAATGGCATGAGAAAGGGTCATTTAAAAAAGTATAACAATGGTGAAACATTGATAAAAGTGCTTTATAAGCCGCTAAATATATAAAAAACAATTTATAATATGATGGCACAGAGTTTTTATTATTTTATTAATCATTTTATTTTCCATATAATATATAAAAAAATTACGGCAAAAAAGGAAGTCGATAGAAGTTTTCAATTTTATTATGATTTTGATCTTTCAATATTGGTGTAAATTGGAAATCGTTCTTAATATAGTTTCAAATTTCAAAAACATATTTGCACAAATAATATTTAGGAAAATTAATAGTCTTAAATAATTGTTTATTATCGTTTTAAATTTCATGACAAACGTTAAAAAAAGTACAAATTTCATGATTCGTCTATAATTATAAGTAAATTCAAACGGCTTTCTTTAAGAAAAAGAAAATTCAAATATAAATTTAAATAATACTTTGTGTGCTATATTAATATAAACATTAATAAAAAATAGAACCGACTGTCTTTTTTGTCTCAACTTTTTTATATAAAAAAATTAATTTTTTAAGTATATATACTCTAAAAAAATAATTTTTCCAATTAAAAACAATGGAGAAATATTAATATTAATATATATATTAACTCTCCAATATAAGGTCATCAAGGTCGAAATGCTTATGACAGATTGCATCCCCCGCTTTTAGGTTGATTTTATCTCGAAAAATCGCTATTTGCCACAGTTTTATTATTTTTTCATCGTTAAGCACAATAATATATTTACATGTTTTAGTGCCTGACTGCTTGTAACTGTATCCAGATTTGCACCCGACAATCACACATTTCACCATTTTTTAAAACAAATTTTTGTTAACTGGATATCAAACTCTTGTACTTTCCCGTTATTACAAGTAAAAATACTTAAAAACGTCTTTTTTTAAACAAAATGTGTAAATATTTATATTATCACATGCATTTGCGCAACTAGTCGGCCCAATGCACAGCCAGCGCCACCGTGGCCGCGGTCAACATTTCCGTCATTTTCAACTCAGCGTGCCAGGGGGCTGACTACGATTCATCGATAAAGAAGAACTGATAATCATTTGAAAAATAATTAATGTAATAAAGTTGAATAAAACTATAAGTTGTATTTCATTGAGTAAAGTGAAATTGGATAAATGCAAAAGAAATTAAACAAGTTTAAAAACAACGAAATTAAGTGAAAAGTGACCGATTTATAAAAAGTGTATTTTTTCGTACTTTTTTATTTTGATTCGCCGTGAATGATTTTCTGTACGGGGTTATAGATTTGTTGTTTATTTTAATGTTACAAATTGTATTCACTTTCATTAGGATCTGTGCACGAAAAACGTGAAGCTTTTTTCGAAAATTTAATAGCGGTACATTAATTTGAGGCTATGCACGTGACACTATTTTTTTAAAAACTTTATTACAGTTATTAGGTACGATAATGCGTCGCTCGCTAATGCGGAAGGCTTTAATTTTGGATTCTTCCAAACTTTAATTACAAAATATGTATATATCTTGTAATATGCATCAGCTTATTAGAAGTTGTTAAAAGAATGGCATTCATAGTTTCTGCGGCAGTATTTTAACTGCTTCATTTAAAACTATACTGTTATTATTGCAGCAAAAAAAGTTGAGGGAATTTTTGATAAATTTTTTGTATGTGTTTTTTATTATAACTTGAGCCCATTCAACTTCGTTTTAAAAAATAATAAAACTTAACATAAAATAGTACTTTTTAAATTTGGAAACTTTGAAAAAGTCTAAAACAAATTATCTAAATAATCTAAACCAGAAAAAACTGGAATTTAGTTTTAAAAAATTGATATATAGTTAACATGATATTTATTTATGCATTTGATAAGGTGTACAATCTTTGTATAATAAAAATAAGAGCGCTAACAGATAAAAACAGAAGAAAACAATAAAGTAATAAATTGCAGACCCGCTAAATGTTTTGATCATATAAAAAATAATATTTAGATATTTTAAAATCCCTTAAAACCTTATAGTTCCTATAAAATCCTTCCAAATCTTCTGAAACTCTAGGAAATTGTATAAAGCCACATACAATTTTTTGAATTACTTAAAATCATAAGACTTCTTGGAAGTTCCTTCAAAATTTTTAAATCAAACAATCATTCCTTGGAATCTTTGAAAATACCCCAAAATGTATCAAATTCTTTAAAATATCTAAAATATCTTGAAATTTTGCAGGAGCTTCAAAATGCTTGGTAACCTTTAAAATGCCCTTCTAATCTCTTAAAAAACCTTTAAAGTTCTTGAAATCTATTCGAAATGTTTGCAGATTTCTTTAATCCTTTGAAATCCCTCAATTCTTGTGAATAAATTCCTTGAAATCCATTATAATATAAAATTCTTTGAAATCTCATGAAATTACAAGAAATCTGATGATATTCCTTTAAATATTTTGAATTATTTGAAGCCCTATGGAATTATTTGAGACCCCGGAAAATTTATTAAAATACCGTATTAAAAGACTTTAAAATCCTTCAGAATTACTGAAGTCCTCCGAAATATTATAAAACCTCTCAAAAGTCCTTTGAATTTTTTAAAAATCTCGGAAATTCTCTTAAATACTTCGGAATCATTTTTAACATTCAAACCTTATAAATTCTATGAAATCCTTTCAAATCTTTCGAAATTTAAGGGAATTCTTTCAAAACGCAGATTAACCGAGATATTTGAAATTATCTTTAAATCTTTGAAATCCTACAAATCCCCTCATTTTTGTGAAATTCTTTGCAGTTGAAAGAAATATCATAAAATGCTTGTAATTTTTGCCATGTATTGAAATTCGTCAAAAATCACTTAAAATATTTAATCATTTAATTGACTTTTGTGCAATCCCTTGGATTGCCGTAAAATCATTTAAATTTCCTTAAAATGTTTAAAAGCTTTAAGAATTTTTTGAAATGATTAAAATCGTTGGAAATTCTATTAATTTCCTTGAAATCCTTTTAAATTACTGGAAATATTTCACAAAAATTGGGTAAAATGGCTTTTAGGACTAGTCTGAAAGACTTTTATCGTGTCGGTTGGTGAGACCCAGTCCGCTTTAAAACGCTATTTCTTATAAATAAATATTTGACTGCTAATAAAAAACTTATCCGACACTACCCCCTTCTGGCCTCTTCTCTGGATTCGTGCCTGATGTTACGCAGATAATAATTCCCGGTAGCTTATTTCTTTCGTGTTCGAATTTCGTCCTTCCTGGAAATTAATCTGCTTTTGTTCTTGCAACTCGTACATAGCTTTCTGAACTCCAAGGATGACTTGCCGATTAAAAATATATAGAGCAGGTTAGCCTTTATTTAATATTATATATTTGACTCACTTATATTACATTAAATTATGTTAAATACAGCTTTTTTACGTATAAATAATTATTTAGACGAATACATGTGTCATCATGTGAAAAAAGAAAAGGCCTTCATAAGGAGATGGACTAGTAATAGGTAATGGACTTTTTTAATTTAACTACTTCCCATTTAAAAATTAAATCTGTGCAAATCTCTCTGTAAGAACTTGAAAAAGGATGACAAAGAATTATACTGATCTAAAAACTGATACATGCATATTTGTGTAATTCAAGTTTGGAAAAATTGTAATTTAAAACCCTCACATGAGCGAGCTACGCCTCATCGTACCTAATAACTGTAATAAAGTTTTAAAAAGTATATTGTCACGTACATAACCTCAAATTAAAATACCACTATTAAATTTTTGAAAAACAGCTTCACTTTTTTCGTGCACAGATCCTAATAAAAGTGAATACAATTCGTAACATTAAAATAAACAACAAATTTATAAGCCCATACAGAAAATCATTCACGGCGAATCAAAATAAAAAATTACGAAAAAATACACTTTTTATTAATCGGTTCCTTCGAACTTAATTCCATTGTTTTGAACTTATTTAGTTTCCTTTACATTTATCCAATTTCACTTTACTTAATTAAAAGCAACTTATGGTTTTATGCAACTTCATTAAGGGCATGTGACACAGCTAAATACCTATATTACCGACCTCACTTTTTCAGTTCACTGAATGTTTTTTTTGAACCTAAGAACTTTTTTGTAAATAAAATATCGAGCTGAAACTTTGGAAAATATATTAGAGGTCAATAAAGTACGCTTAGGTACAGCATTTTGGTAGGAACTTCACTGAAAATTATTTTATCTTTTTTCTGAACCTCGACATTTTTTGAACGCTCCAACTTTTTTTATACATAAAATATCGGTCTCAAACTTTGAGAAATGCAAGAGCTGAAAGAAAACTACGTTTAAGTACAAATCCTAATAATAAAAGATGTAAAAAAAAAATATTTCAACAATCAATTCCATCGGAATCAGCCGGTAACGTTGTACACGAAAATACGAACCCTGGCGGCCACTATACGAGGCTCTAGAGGGTTCGTATTTTCGTGTACAACGTTACCGGCTGATGCCGATGGAATTGATAGTTGAAAATTTTTTTTCACGTCTTTTATTATTAAGATTTGTATTTTAACGTAGTTTTCTTTCGACTCTTGCATTTCTCAAAGTTTGAGACCGATATTTTATGTATAAAAAAAGTTGAAACGTTCAAGAAATGTCGAGGTTCAGAAAAAAGATAAAATAATTTTCAGTGAAGTTCCTACCAAAATGCAGTACTTAAACGTAATTTATTGCACTCTAATACATTTTCCAAAGTTTCAGCTCGATATTTTATTTATAAAAAAGTTCTTAGGTTTAAAAAAACATTCAGTGAACTGAAAAAGTGAGGTTGGTAATATAGGTATTTAGCTGTGTTACATGCCCTTAAATTCAATAATTTTTAAATTATTGTCAGCTCTTCTTTATCGATGACTTAGAGTGTAACGATCGCATAAATTTGCATTCCATCCGCTAGGAACAGCACCGTCGCTTCCATAGAATGCGCGGTTTCGATTCGAAATTATAAAATATTCGTG
>NC_046657.1:171363319-171364459 GCF_010883055.1 Belonocnema kinseyi | reverse complement strand
TATATATATTTTTTGCATTTGAAAAAAGTGGCCGCGTTTCAAAATTTTTAAAAATGCAAGAGGGTTGTCGCCCCTAAATACTTCTATTTTGTGCCCATGATAATATGTACTTTCCATGCTAAAAAATGGGGAAATTAGTTATATAACGAAGGACGTAAAATAGAGTCCATCTAACATGAATAAAAAAATTACGTGGGGGTTAAGCATACATCCCAATTATGTATAAAATTGCAAAATAAGTCTAAAATCGAGCATAAAATGCGGAAAAAATACGTGTTGTACACAAAAAAGGTGATAAAAGCATTTATGTATTTTTAAGAAAAAAGGTCATTGAAGAGGGTAACTACCCCTATTTATTTCACATTATTAACCTTTCTAATTAAATCTTATCTACATTATTTTCAACCTTTAGATGTATTTGGGTTCCTGTGAATTAAAACTTTTAGCACAACTTTCAATATATTTAGGGGTGGCTTACCCCCTTCGTTCTTTTGTTTTGAGAAAATTACATTATTTATCTTTCATGACGAGGATACTTTTCCAGTAGGTTTGATTGTAATCAATTTGTTTTTTAAACACAAAACTATGCAATCGATACTTGAGACCCCTATCTTTGAGGGGCTGTTCCATCCCCTTGAAGTGGTTTTCCGCAGATGAAAAAATGTGTCAATTAGTTTTTCGAGTAGCACAACATTTATCAGGGATAATTAAATCGGCGAGGGACACCTAGAGTAACTTCCTTGTTAGAAGAAATTCCAGCAGAAATTCGCTCTATTGTATAAAATGATTGCATTTTTTAAATTAAACAGAAATATTTCTACGCAACTTATTGCCTTTTTTATCAATAGAATGAAATTCGGAACAGCGAAAACTAACTTTCTACCAATAAAGACAAATCTTAAACAACATTTTTAACTTTTCAACAAAATACTAGGCAGTCTGATAAGTCCCTGAAAAATGAAACGCGGAGAAGTTTTTTTGGCCAAAGTCGGTTTTATTTTTCAACATACTCTCCTTTTAGGTGGATACAGCAAGTCCAACGTTTTTCTAACTTTTTGATACCGTCCGAAAAGTACTCGATCGGAAGGTCTCCAAAATACGCCTCAGTTTCAGCTATGAGCTCCTCATTTGAGTAAAAAC
>NC_046657.1:171354547-171363219 GCF_010883055.1 Belonocnema kinseyi | reverse complement strand
CAATCATATTCTATATCTATTTGAATATGCGCGCGGATAACTACTAAAGATTGAATACACCTGTTCATTCAATTACGACACGTGACGGTCCAGTACGTCACAGCCGCACACTACTTTCTAACTACGCACACGACCCTCTTCCGAGCAACACCATCCGCTATGCACAAACTATAGAGTTTTAGTTGAAATCACATTTAGTTGAATCGAGATTTAGTTCGATTGTATAGAAACCCAAGAAAAGGAGTTACGACTTTCGATATATTTCGAGTTCGACTCATTCATCTTCTTTTTGTAATAGGATGTAAACATGGCTCTTACAATAATGAAGATTAACTTTTGTAAACTCAAACGAGTCTCGTTTCAAAATCTCTATTTACTCTCCTGTATGTGCTATGAACGTAAAAGACGACAAGCAATTTAATGTTTTATCAATTCTATAAATTGTTAGTTAGAAGAAATAATTGGGATATTTATCAAGTTAATATAATAAATAAATACATAGTTCATCCTAAAAAGCTGTATTTTTCCTAATCATCGAAACAACTTTTTAAAATTCAAAATTTTTTATTTAAAAATTGAAAATGCTGTTGAGAAATATATATATATATATTTCTGAAAATATATAGATGTCTGTAGAAACTGAAGTATCCACAAGTGATCGTACAAATATTTTTTAACCTGGATGTCTTTAGACGTGAACAAAGGAAGATAAAATAGATTAGGTATGCAAATAATTCTATTTTCATCGTTTTCAAGAAAAATAACTTTCAAGTACAACACTATGGCGAAGGTGACTCAGTCCATTTACAAAATTTAAAAAAATTCCTTCTAAATATTTAATAAGGTTGCAAATTTTACGCAATCGCCTTCTTTTACTGAAATATAAATTTATAACTTACAAATAAATTATTATTAATATTATTATTATTAATAATCCCTTTGTGTTCTAAAAATGGTCTTTAAAGCAGCTATAAAGGACATAGAATGCTTTTTTAACCGAACAGAATTATAAGAATGTTATAACTATTATTTAATTTTATGAATAACGTATAAAAATAAATTCTAACGAAATTAATTCATTTTTATTTATTTTCAATGTACATAAGTTCCAAATGTAGTAACTATAAGCAAAAATCGAAATTATTGACTACAAAGGAATAATTTTAATAATACTTATATTATAATCAGAGCGATTTTAACAAAAAAAAAGTATTACATTCACAATAATACGCTTTTAAAATCATAAATCTGTAACAAATACTATATTTTACATAAACCTAAACATTAAATTATAACTAAACAAATTTTTAAGCTCCAATAAATTAAGGTGAGATCTTTTTAACAGAGGTAATTAGATCAGGAACAACCGTTGTTGGTCATTATTACAATTTATTACTTTCTTCTGAAATTGTATAACTATGTAATTGTTTCTACTTTAAACAACTGAAATGATTTAAAACCATTATTTTCAATCTATTACATTTTCAACTATACATATCACTTCGGCACCTTTATACAGTTATTAATTATAAAAAATACAGTTTTAATAATAATTTTGCATTTTGCAACTTATAATAAAGATTTTTCAGTTAATGGGAGTTTTCCGAAATTTAACAATAGTTATTTTCAAAGTTTCAACCAATTTAAAAAAATTATTCTAATAATCAGGTAATAATCGAATTCAAAAGCCGAGAAGGCCTCACGCCAGATCTCTAAGATACACGCTGTCGTTTCTTTTCTAACGTGTAATCTCATATAAATAAGGAACAAATGCGACTAAAAAGATTTTCTCGGTTTTGTTTTCGCATTGTAAATCTTTAAGTTACACTTATTGTTGAACTAACACTACTACTCACCCAATACAAAATTTTATTTCAATAATTATTTCCTCAAAATATGTTCCAAACATGTTTTTAAAATTAAAATATCACAAAATGCGAGACATTGATTTAATTATACTATTATAAATGATATTGTTCTGAATTATATTTAAAAATTGTATTCTCAAATAGTATTTTTATGACCCGTATTTTCCAATTAAATTTGAATAAAAGAAAACCTTTTAAATCATTTTAAATCCGGCGATTCTAAAAATTTCTTTTCATTTGGGGTCGCGATCTAAAGATTCCAAAGCTTAACTGGGATCTGCTGGATTTCATAAGATCTCTTACAAATTAGAAGTTAAAGGCTTTCACAAATCCATGGACAATTTTTTAATAATTTTGAGACGCAATATTTACTCTTAATAAAAATTAATATTTCAAGTAATCTAAGTTATTATAAACAATAGTCAAAATTTCATAAAATATTAGTAATTTAAGAAAATAGTGAAATAATGTCGTTTTTTATAACATTTTATGGGTAGATATAGTGTAATTTATTTCAGAATTCTGTTATAGTTTTTGAACCGTATAATATTTATAATATTGTTTATACCCATCGTCAATCAACAAATGAACTCTAAAATCGCAACCCTTTTGTATACATTTAAGACAAAATTAAGTTCCTTTTTTCTAGAATATACGTCCTCATTTCAATGTTGAATTGCGACATTTTTTTTAGAGCGCAGGAAACGAACGACCTGATTAAAAAATGATGCTTTTATTGTCATTTCAAGATTTAAATTATGACTATTTTTGGAATGTCTTTTTACAAAATCGGTCAGGTGCATGTCACACAACAGGCTCGTGTGTTAAAGAATTTCGTTATACAAAGTACGTATTAAGAGACCCGAAAGTTATTTTGTTTTTTTTTCGAATCTTGAAAATTTACTCGACACCTGTACGCAACTACTATATAAGGTGGTTAAAACAACGGCTGTTATCATTCTTAAAATATTCAGTGTCTTGCAAAATATAAATATCGTTATTTCACGAGTTTTTTTCCCTCAGAAAAAGTTTCAATTGCGAAAACCTTGTCTTAGGAATCAGTCCTTAAGATGAGGGTAAAAGTGGGATTCGCTTTTTTACTAAGTAATCTCCTATATAATACACAAGATTCATATTTGCTATGATGCGATTTTATTCAACAATTAAATCATATACATTATTTTTCATTCTGAAAATAGGCTCTTTTATCAAATATACTCAAGATTAATTGATGAAAAATGGTAGAATAATATTTTTATATCATTAAAAATTAAATTAACGGATCATTATCAACGTACCAGCAATAAGTGCTCGTGCGCAAAGCATGTTTCCTCTATTGTAAATGAACACTTACCTAGAATAATATTTCTACAAAAATAATTAATCAACAAATTATTTTACTTCAGTATAGTGATGAAACTTTTATTTTACGTGAAAAAATAATGAGATTGAACAAATCGTTTCCCTTATTCTAGACGGTATTTGATTTGAATCAAATTTGTGTATTCACTTGAACAAAATAGTAGGAATCACACCATTTCCTTATTTTTAGAAACACAAACAAAACTCTTTGTTTAAAAAACATGATTGTTAACATTTTTCCAATGCACTTTCAGTTTGAATTAAAAAAATTCGTTAAAGTAGGCGCCGCGCGCCTACAAAAAAAGCTTTCGTAGCCTATCAGGAGCTAATAGGTTTACCTTGACCCTTGCGCATCCCTTCCTCAACTGCTACCCTCTTCTTGCTTCCACATTTTCCACATTTTCTCTACTTCAGATACCTACTTACCCTCATTTCCCCTACTTCCCCTTCATTTAGGTCCGCTAATTTCTCATCCGACCCCACCTCTGATTTTGCTCACTCCCCCTTATCCTTCCTACCATACATTACAAGCCCTCATTTCCCCTCAATTCCCCTCTAATAATTTCCTGTTCATTTATCCACCCACCTCATTTCTCCTCACTTTCCGTACTTCCCCTCCAATCACGATTCCTAACTTCCCCTTCTTGGAAAAAAGTACGACGGGCGGACGGATACCCGACCAGAAGACAAGCGCCTGCCGCTAGCAGTGCAACTTTCCGTCCTCATTCCGCGCGCGCGCAGTGGATGCGTTCTGTCACATACACGTGCTGCTTCCAGCGTACGTGTTTCAGTTTTTAAATGAAAACGTTGATTACAACAGGAAAAATTCGTTTGAACACTCTTTGACTAATGTAAACCTAATATAAACCAAAAACAAGAAATTTTTCTGAATACACTTTGATTAAAGTAAATAAGCAAATACGAAAAATTTGTTCAAATAGACATTGATGAATGTTTGCAAAACTTACAATTATAATTTTTTTATGTAAAAAATAAGATTTTGTATCATATTTGGTAGAAAATTAATTTTCTGGGTTGAAAATTCATCTTTTTGGATGAATCCATTTTCAAAATTAAATTAAATTTTTAAAATAAAAAATTTAAATAAAATTAAAGATTATAGTAGCAGGTTGTATAAAGAAACAGAGTGACTAATCGACCAGAATTTTGGACGAATAGCATACCTGTCTCGGAACGCCTATTCGACGAGAATCTATTCGCCCAGAATTCTGGACAAATAGCCGGCCCACAGCTAACATCTATTCGACCAGAAATTTTGTAGGAATAAAATATTTACTTTAATTTAAATTATCGTTGTGTATAAAGATCCGATATTTTTCGCCGGACATGAATTTTTTAATCCGACCAATTTTAGCATCAAGGAACCTTCTTTTCCGGCAAAATCTTTTTCTACTTTAACTAAATTTTACTATTTCATCAAAAAAGTAGTAATATTAATTTGTAAATATATACACAAATTGGGATACAATCAAGAGTAGGAAAAAAACTAACAAGTGGAGAATGACAATAGTAAATTTTCCCACCGTATTCGAGAAACTCGATTTTGAAATATTTGTTATAGGCCCTACGGAGTTTGGTGAAAAATATTCTTAATTGTTCGATAACTCTGGTAGCAGTGTTTAAAAACTTTAAAACCCACTAAAAGAAATACGTTTCAGCGATTGGTCACAAAACAGTGATTGGTCACATCTCGAAACCCTTATCCAGCTCTCCCTTAAAAAAACCGTTTTAGCGGCCTGTTTAGAAGATTGATTAGTCAAATCTCGCATTCATTTTCTAGCTCCCTCTTGAAAGAAATACGTTATAGAAATTTGTCACGGAAGAGTGATTGGTCAAATCTCGAACCCCTTTTCCAGATCTCTCTTGAAAGAAATACGTTTCAGCTATTGGTCACAAAACAGTGATTGGTCACATCTCGAACCCCTTTTCCAGTTCTCCCTAAAAAAAAACGTTTCAGCGGCCTGTTTAGAAGAGTGATTAGTCAAACCTCGAACCCATTTTCCAGCTCCCTCTTGAAAGAAATACGTTATAGCAATTTGTCACAGAAGAGTGATTGGTCACATCTCGAACCCCTTTCCCAGCTCTCTCTTTAAAAAAATAAGTTATAGCAATTGGTCACGGAAGAGTGATTGATCACATCTTGATGCCCTTTTCCTGATCTGCCTATAAGAAATAAGCGTTAGCAACTGGTCACAGAAGATTAATTGGCCGCATGCGGAACCCCTTTTCCAACTCCCCTTTAAAAAAATTAGTTAGTGCGGCAGGTTAAAGAAAAGTAATTGGTAACATCTCGAACCCCTTTTCCAGCTTACCCTTTAAAAAATACGTTTTTAGCGACTGGTCACAGAAGAGTGATTGATCCAATCTCGAACGCCTTTTCCAGTTCCCCCTTTAAAAAAATAAGTTTCAGCGAATGGTCACAAATAGTGATTGGTCACATCTCGAACCCCTTTTCCAGCTCTTCCTTTAAAAAAATACGTTTTAGCGGCTTGTTCAGAGGAGTGATTAGTAAAATCTCGAACCCCCTTTTCCAGCTGCCTCTTGAAAGAAATACGTTATAGCAATTGGTCACGGAAGAGTGATTGATCATATCTTAAACCACTTTTCCTGCTCCCCCTATACAAAATACTCTATTTTATCAAAAATTAGGAATATCAATTGGTAAACATAGACACAGCCATAAAGAAAATGGAATGAAGGGAACCTTTCAAAATTCAAAGATGAGACTGTCAAATCCTGGAAAGCAAATTAAACTTTTGTCACACTCTCATTAATTAATTTTTTAAATATACGTTTACTTAAGATTAAGAAATTTTAAAAAAAGTACTAGAATAAGAGTTTACTTTGATTGAAAATGAAACCAAAAATGGAATATTCTACCCAAAATCATGAAATTCCAACAAATGTTCATGTTAAACCTAATAAATAAATTTTCAATCAAAGAAATGAATTATCATCTAAAAAAGTAAAGCTTAAATTTTTTTCAATTTTCAAGTAAGTATTTCAACTTTCAACAAAGGAGGTTAATTTTCAATCAACGTAAAATCTTATTTTCGTATTTTTTTTTTAATTTGTTAATCCAGATGCATGAGAGTGTGACACAAGTTTAACATACCTTGCAGGTTCTGACAGTCTCATTTGAATTTTGAAAGCTATTATTGATTTCATTTTCTTTATACAAGCTGTTACTAAAATCGTACATTTTATTACGGAAAAGTTGAATTAATTTATTCTATAAACTGTTACATATATTTAACAGATATGGTTAAAACTTTGACTGAAAATTGACCTATCAGCTATTATTTCTCGCTTTTTTCTGCAAATATGGATAAGTTTTAAAACTTCCAACCACTAGAGTTTTAGAGATGAATTTTCAACTAAAAACATTAATTTTCTACCAAAAGATACTAAAAAATCTTATTTGCTTATTTACTTTAATCAAAGATTATTCAAATAAATTTCTCGTGTTTGGATTGCATCAGGTTTACATTATTCAAAGTGTATTCAAACGATTTTTTACTGTTTGAATCAATGACTTCATTTAAAAACTGAAACACGTACGCAAGAGGCAGAACGTGAAAACTAACAGAACGCATTCACTGCTGCGCGTGCGCGCGGAATCAGGACGGCAGGTTGCACTGCTAGCGGCAGACGCTTGTGACCGGAAATGTAAGGGTCTGCCCGAGGCTACGAAACCCTAGAAACGAAGTTGAAGAATAAGTTTGTTTAATTTACACGTAACTTTTCTGTAAGTGTAGCTGTAAATATTGTATATTATCTTATAATGAAACTTGATGTCGGGTTTTTAAAAAACTCAACTTAAAATAAAAGAATTAATGAAAATCTTTCATTTTTATTTTTAATGGTATCGCAGTTTCATTCTTAGACACCTGTGTGGGTGGGGTAAGTCTTACTTCACTCAAAGTTCACGGAGAAAAATATATCGCACAATGTACAAACAAACAGGTCCCAGAGCTTTGTACGATATTATAATGTACCAATATCGCTTGGCCACTACTCGAACCCTCGCGAGATCACAAAAGAAGAAACGCAATTTGATAATGTAATAAACCTAAAGTTTTAAGTTATGGATTGCAGAATTATGTGGTATATAAAGTAAAAACTTGCAATGTGTCATATAACGATTTTACGCTAGTATAATGCAATAATTACGATATATAACGAAGACATTACGGTATATATGCAATTCATGCGATATCGTTTTCTCCGTGTTATTGAAAATTGCTATAATATATATAATGCAATATCTCTTTATTGTTCACATTTAGGATATTAACCAGTTTTCTTTTTTCCACCTCGATTTGCGTTATTACCTAGGAAAATTCTGTAAAAAAATCTCAAATTTTTAGAACGCAATCCTTGAAATCTAATCTTTAATTTCAACCTCGATTTTAAAAGATAAAAATTTACAAATGTTTAGGGGTTCCTATATTCTGACAAAAATTTTCAAATTTAAGTTTGAACCACGAGTTAAGAAAATAAAAAAGAAATAAAAAATCTATAAAAAATAATCTTCGAAAGGTCTTCTTTAACATACACAATCTGATGAAACCGACAAAATCTGCACGAGTTCCCAAGATATGACTAAATATCGGTCGCGATTTTGAAAAACGCCGTTAACTGCAAATAAATAGAAAAATGTGTTTTTTATATCGTTGGAATCATGTAGAAAAAATACGCCTGATTATTAAAATAATGTTTTTCAAATTGGTTTCTAATTCGAGAAATGTCGTAGCTCCATTAATTACAAGTAGCAAAATAAAAAATTATTATTGAAAGTCTGTATTTGTTACAATTAATTATCTTATTATATCACCTAAGTTACATTCTTTAAAAAAAGTAATAGGTAAATAAATATGCTTTAAATCTTTTTAGTTGTATCAAGTAGAAATAATTACACAGTTAAAGATTTTTAAAAGAAATTAATAGCATTGTCATAATTACAAACAAGGGTTCTAATCTAATTACCTATTGAGAAGATCTCATCATAATTTATTCGAGCTTAAAAATTGTTTTAATTTATTATTAAATATTTCAGTTTTTGAAGAATGCAGTAATTTCTTTCAGACGTAACATTTAAAAAATTTATGATGTAATATTTTATTTTATTTTTTTGGTTAAAATTGCTTTGATAATGATCTAAGTGCCATTAAAATATTTTCATTTTCAGTCTACAATTTTGAGTTTTGCTAATGCTTACTACATTCAGAATTTATTTACATTTATTAAATAAACATAAATTAATTCCGCTGGAATTTCATATTATTCGTTTTTCATAAAATTTAATATTCGTTATAACAGTATTATACTTTTCGGTAAAAAAAGCGTTCGATTTCCTTCAAAACTGCTTTTAATATCAGTTTTCAAAACATGTAAGAATTATTAGTAATAATTATATCA
>NC_046657.1:171353133-171354447 GCF_010883055.1 Belonocnema kinseyi | reverse complement strand
TGTTAATTTAAAGTTCAATAAAAGTAGGCTCTTGTGTGAAATTTCAAACTATATTAAATATTTAAAAGGCATTTTTTAAATCTGTGAATAGACTACGTCATCTTCACCTAGGTTTTGATCTTGAAAGTTATTTTTCTTCGAAACGATGAAAATAGAATTATTTACACACCTAATCTATTTTACCTTCCTTTGTTCACATTTCGTGTCAACGCCCATAGAAATTATGGTCTACTACTTTATAGATGCAACAATTTTCTCAAAAATAATCACATATAGTGGAGAATCATTTAAAAAACAAAATTAGGTATTTCAAATTAAATTTAAATAAAAATTACAACTTTTACCTCAAATGGAAGAAAAAACTAAATATTCCTAAAGGCTTCCAGATTGAAAAAATATTTTTACGAACGTCTGTGGAGACTATAGTTTCTACATATTTATATATATTTCCGGAACTGTATATTAGTTTTTAAATGACAAACGATTTCTTAACAGCAATTTAAATTTACCGAACACAAATTTTGAATTTAAATTTAAAAATATTGTTTCGATGATTAGAAAAAAGTACACTTTTTATGATGAATTATGAATTTAATTATTATATTAAATAATTAAATATCCCAATTATTGTTTCCAACCAACAATTTGGGTAGTAGATAACACCTAAAATTGTTTGTCGTCTTTCACCTTCACATCGCATGGAGGGGAATAAATAGAGATTTCGAAACGGGACTCGTTTGAGAGTACATAGCTAATCTTCATTATTCGAAGGTTTATTTTAACTTACCTGTAAATTCTAACTTAGCTCTTAATGCGTAGTATATATATTAAATCTTTAATTACTACTCAGGGGTGACCTGAAAATCATGTATGGAAATTTGGAAGGAATGGATTGGAAGGTTTCACATTTAGCATGTTTTTTAAGAACAAACAAAAAAAGAAATAATAATAAATCTGGAGATATTGTAACTTACAAGGCAGGTACTTTAGGTGTCCCTCGCCTATTTCATTATCCTTGATGTATGTTATAGTACTCGAAAAACTAAGCGACGCGTATTTGTTTTAGCTGCGGAAAAACACTTTGAGGGGGTGAATCAGCCCTTCAAAGATAGGGGTCTCAAGAGTCGATTGTATGGTTTTGTGTGTAAAAAAGAAATTGATTTCAATCATATCTACTGGAAGTTGAAGTGTTTTTCCAAAAAAATGTTATGAAAAAGATAATGGGGGTAGCCACCCCTAAAACATTTTTATTTTGTGTCTATCTTAATATATACTTCCCATATACAAAAAAATTGGAAAGTTAGTTTTATAACG
>NC_046657.1:171351960-171353033 GCF_010883055.1 Belonocnema kinseyi | reverse complement strand
TGGATTGTGATTATTTTGAAGATCAAAGGTCAAGATTTTTCACTTATGAATCTTTAAAATGTATGAAATTTGAAATATAAATCATAATTCATTCATAATAATTCTTAAATTGTGATTATTTTGAACCACAAAAGTTAGGAATTTTTAATTTTAAATCTTCTAAATTAATGAAATTTTAAATATAAATCATCAAAATTGCCGAAGTATTAATTTTTAAACATAAAAATCTTATAATTGATATAATTAATATAATTAATTAATATAATTGATATAATTAATTTTATAATTAATCTGATAATCTTATAATTTGAAATATAATGTAGGATTTTCGATAATCCCCACCCTGCCGAATAATAAAATCCGACTATTATGGATTAAAAATAATTCTGTAGGTTTAAAATTATACTATTTGGTTAATAATGTAATTATTTTCTTAAAAATTTCGCTTTTGTGGTTAGAAGTCATGCTTTTTCGTTGAAAATTATTGTTTTTTGGTTAAAAACTCAAATCTTCTTTTGGACATTTTTTTCTTTTTGTTGTGATTTTTTTTTGACTAAAATAGAAAGTTAATCTTCTTGATAGCAAATGATTCTTCTCGGTTAAAAATTAACGGAAAATGTATCCGTTCAATTTTTGGTTGAAAATCTATCTTTCTTAATTGGAAATTCACATACTAGGCAGTCTGATAAGTACCTGAAAATTCTAAGAGTTGGCATTAGTATTCACTAATGTGAACCATTTTCGTCGAGCTTGATCCATCAAATGACGCCTGTCAAAACTTCAGCCATTTATGTTTACGCATTTACAAGTTACAGCACTAAGAAGCGACGAACCTCCGAGTTTTTTTTAATATGGAAAAATCTGAGTTTCGAGTGTTGATCAAACACTACTATCTTCGCAAGAAAACGACATCCGAGACCAAGGCCAAGCTGGATAATTATTACCCGGACTCTGCACCGTCGATTGGAACAATTCATAAGTGGTTTACCGAGTTTCGTTGTGGCCGTACGAGCACAGTTGATGCTGAACGATCTGGGCGTCCAAAAGAGGTCACTACACCAGAAAATGTCGAA
>NC_046657.1:171339556-171351860 GCF_010883055.1 Belonocnema kinseyi | reverse complement strand
ATTAAAGAGTTTTCAATTGTAAATATTAAAAATTAAATATTTTTAAATCGCAGATCGTTAAAATTGAAAAATTGTGCATTCGAAAAAAAATCATTCTTGAAAATTGAATAATTTCTCATTTCAAATTTTAAAGATTTATGAATTTTTGCAACTCTTGAAAATTGCAGAACTTGTACTTGCAAATCTTTTAAAGTTGTTGAGTTTTTAATTTTGAAAATTTAAAATTGAAATAAAATAACTGTTAATAATTATATTAATAATTCACAGCAATATAAATCTAAATATTTCACAGAAATGTTTGGATATTTTTAGCGATAAATCGGGATACTCTGAAGATTTTTGACGTTTTAGTGTCCCAAGATTAAGATTAGGTTTCAAAGATTGCATTTTGTAAACCTCAGATTTTTACCACTACTTTCCTGGGTCATGACGAAATTTTAGGTGGAAATAATTTTAAACAATTTTAACATTGCTAAAATTACTATTTTTACACAAATCTTATTTATAGAAAATATTTGTATATCTCGAAGGATGTGTATTAGAGTTTTAAGCATTAAGAGTGTAATTTTTCGTTGTTAGAACATACAAATTTAATTAACCAAACAAAATTCCAATACAACAATTACGGCCGGGAATCAAAAAGGTGATCTTTCAACATGCAGATAAGTCACCTGAATATTCCTGAATACCATTAAAATTTCACATAGTTCTTCATACTCTCCTTGTCCAATGGTTTAAATGAATAATTTATCATAATTATCGTATCTAACTACATATTTATAAATAAATTTATCAATAATAATTTTGAAGTTAACTGTTAGATCATTTCTATACTTAATATCAGTATGAACTTCCTTCTAACCAAAATTATTTTCATAAAAATTTCTCTAATAAACTTTTCTTTAGGCACTTGTTTAATATATTTGTTTTAAACTTTCAATTTTCAATTGTGTTCAGTCAGAAACAGCTGAAATGAAAAGTAAGAGAAATACGCCAAATTTGAATATTGATTGATTTCATTGTTAATAACAATAGTAATTGTTGACGTATACAAATTAATCACAAATTAAAAACATAATATAAATAATAAGAAAATTAAGAATACTGAAGTATTTGTTTATATGCATTTCCATAATAATGTGCGTGATAATAAAATTAATTATTTATGTTTTTTAAGTATATCTGCATTAATTCTGACCAATAGCGAGTTTTTGCAAACAAATTTCCTTCAGGTAAAAACTCATATATTCTAGGATTAAAAATCGGTAAATGAAACGTTAATTTTTGAATCAACAATTAAAAATTAAAAGCGTTACGCTTACTTTTGGAAGTGCCTATCTATTAAAATAAAAAATTTCACTTTTATGGAATGTGTGTAAAATTTAAGAAAAAACAATAACTTTGATACATAGAACTTTAACTAATCAAAATTCTATATTCCCTCAGCTTGCTCGGGACCTACTTTTATGTGGAAATAAATGTGTTGTAAGTAAAAAAAAATTGACATGGTATTTTGTACGTTACAAAAGGATTTTTTTTTCAAAAAATGGTAAATTAAAAAAACTATATTTTCAGATGTCATATAGTGGGAAAGACCTAATTTGTACACTTTATAGAGGCAGAAAATATACTTTAAGAAGAACGTCATACACTTGCTTCGTAGACAATTGTCCATGTGAGTTGTGTAGGAAGATATTTTATTATTTTCTAAGGAGTAATTTTCATGGAATAGAGGAGACCAATCGACATTAGATAACGAAACTACATTCACTCATTAACTCAAAATATATGTGGTAATGAACTGAAATTATATTGATACATTTTAGTTGTATTTGTGTTATTAATTTACGCCATTTACTTTCGAGTTTCAGATTTTTTTCAATTTTGTGTCACAGAACTGAATAAGGCATTTCAAATTTTTTAATCTTGAACATGTATTCGTATTCTTCACCCCACAAACCACCCAGATACGAAGATTCACGAAAATTCATCCATTTTACGATTTTTCAATTTTAAGTCGCTATATTGGATCAGCCATTATGGATTTCCAATTTTTGACTACCTATTCGCATTCTGCTCAAATTATTCAAATGATTTGACATAGAATTGCTCACAAGGGAATAAACTTTTTTCCAATCTTTTTATTCTTATCCCTTCGTTTTCTTGAAAGTTCCACAAAAACAATCTTCTACAAATTTGAACAAAGTTATAAGTATTTGAAACTAAAAAAATTAAAAACACGAATTATCAAGAAATGGTACAAATTTCTGTTAAAAGTGTGATGTCTTTTAATCGTTTATACGTATTAACTATTTTTATGGTTCCAATCGAATTTCTGGTCTTCTTTCGAAATTTGTTGAAAAAGTTCAAAGGTGAAAAAACACCGAAGTTTTTTCTGAAAATATTCAAAGTCAATTTTCTCAAAAAAATACATTTTTTGTGATAAATGAAAATTTAAGTTTTGATGCCACAACAGTAAAAGATACAAAAAAAGTATTGATTGTTTTCCAAATACCGACTTTAAATAAAAAATCTTTCAAAAAAATTGTGGAAACACTTCAATTATTTTCTTTTTTGTTTTAGCGAATAAATTAAAATACATATTAGAGAATTGATGTTATATTATTGACCAGGTTAATTAGTAAATTTTCTATCTTGAAAGATTTAATACGGATTATCACAACTTTGTAAGAGAAATAATTTTGTTCCTTTGACTTTTTTTGTATCTTGTGTCGTTTTAGCAAAATACGTGAATTTTCTTTTTCCAGAAAAAAAATTCTACCTCAAAAGAGGATCAACGTGCGGGATTTAGTAATTTAGTTAAAAATATTTTCAAACAAACCCACGACATGATGTCAATTTTTGAGCCTCTTTGATATTTTAGAACGTATTTCGATAGAGGACCCATTCTATCAGAATCAGAAAGAAAAGGATAAATACATATAAAAGTTAAAAAATATCACTCTTTTAACAAGAATGTTGACTATGTTTTGATAATTCGCGTTTTAAATTTTTAAAGTTCAAATACTCGTAACTTTGGCAAAACTTTACTTTCCGGTTGTTCGGTTTTATTATTAATTGTTTTATTCTGTTTAAAAGCAAATTATTCCAATGGCAAAAAATTCTGTTCCTTGAGCATGCACTGCCTAGTGAATTTGAATTCTATCTATTGCTTAAAGAATTAATACATTATTTAAAAAGAAAAACATTTTTCACATTCACTAAAAGAATCATAGCACCTATAACGCCAATTTTGTGACTTATGCAAGAAATCAGTTGTATAAAAAAAGAAACATTGTTTAGAAGCTGAGAAATTCTTCAAGAAAATATTAAAAACTAAAACTAATCAATTTATCATTATTTTTGCAAACAAACTTTGTGTAATATGATGTGATGATTTAATGTTTAATGTGAATATTACGTCAAATTCTCAATTAGCATTTATTACGGATTCTTTGGGGCACCGTAAGAGGGTTTTACAATTTTATGATATGAAAAATGATAGCCAATTATTATATTTTGAAATATTCTCATTATAAATATGTTTAATAAGTTACATTACTACATTAAGCAGAAGTTGCTTTTTTCATATGCTAAATTAATGGGAAACTTCATCGTCTTCGGAGTACGCGATAATATTAACAGATTTCGCTCAAATTTGGAGATACTTTTTTCTTGACGTTCAAAAAAAGAAAAACTAGGGTTTGATAAAGAAATGATTTCAAATACGATTATTTACATTATAATAAATATTAATAACCATTTCAGTTGAGGAAAAAATGACACTGGAGGATGAAAGACCATGTAACGCTCCACCTCTTGAACAACATCACCCTCATCCACCACCACAAGGGTACCAGCATCCTTATTCACCACCTCCAGGGTACCAGAATCCTTATCCACCTGCAGGGCACTTTAATCCACCAGCACCAGGGCACCAGTATCCATTTCCAGCTGCAGGGCCCCCGTATGCTTATCCACCTCAAGCGCACCCGTATGCTTATCCAGCTGGGTGTCACCCTTATTCACAGTATGCTCCACCGCATTATAATATAAATTAAACTGCGATGACAATTTTGGTGATTTATGACGCATATTTCATTTGGAATAAAACAATAAGGAAACATTTTTTACAAACCAAAAAGGAATAAAATGTTCGTGCGTCCCTGAATTATAAATTTTCTCACTTCCTGGCAATGTTGCAACTTTTAATGAGAATACATGTATAAACAATGTAAGTCACAAAATGAAACACTTAAGTGTGAAAATTTAAAATGTCTCATAATTTTCTTTAAATCAATTTTAAGATATAGTTAATTTTTATTTGAACAGTGATCTTCAATTATTGCTGTATTAGAATAAAACTACGTGAAAAGTTTCAAAAATTGAAAACTCTATAAATTTGGAGTGGAAAATTAATTTTTTACTTGATCCTAAGAATTTTAAGCAATTTTCGAAATTTGATTATACATACATGTAAATTCTGTTGATTAAATAAACCTGAAACCCCCATAAAATTAGTTTTAGGAAAGGGAATTTTGTGTGAGGAGTATTTAGTTTCACCAACGTACAATTTTATAATTTCTTCAGCGCCTAAAAGATCGAATTTAAACGAAGTGCAGTAGAAAATTTACTTTGGTGTTGAAACGAAATTTTTCCAGTTCACATCCTAATATTTTAAAATTATAAAAAATAAGTTTCTATGCTAATTTCCAATCTTTAAGATATAAAAAATTCTGATATTTGAGATAAACAATCTTTCTCTTTTCATTCAACTGTCAACAGTATATAAAGCCAGTCCTTTTCAAGAGATTCCTTCTTAAATAGTATCCAGCATTGAATCAATGTCTCTACTTGTATCAAGAAAAAATGAAGATCGTTATTCTACTTTTTACCACTATTGCTTTGCCTAATTTTACATGCAATTGTACCTAATATAATATAATATTAATATGTATATTAATTAGTAATATCACATATTATCAAAGTATTGACAGTATACTGTTACCCTAGAACCATAGGCTTTTATCTTAATTGTTTGTTTGAAAATATGATAATGGCACCTTGTGATTGTTCCACATGTTCATTTATACAGGTAATATTGTTTTGAGCTTAAATTTGAATTCTTAATATACAATATGAAACTCAAAAAAAAAATTTGTATTTGAAAAATTTTTGTAGGCAAAATGTTGCTTTTGGGCCACGTTTCCAGATTCAAATCGTGTAACATATAGAAATGAAAAAAAAAAAACGATTACCGCGATTTTCTATAGTTCATGTAAGTGTTCAAATATATTACAGAAAACACTTTGAAGTTTTTTTCATATTCTGAGCTATAAAATAGCTTTTCAATTTATTTTCAGTGTACCGTTACGTTTCGCCTAGTAGTATATTGAACAAGAATTTCAGTGGCGATGTCAGTTACAGCGAGAACGGTTCGATTGGGAATACGCGTGAGATTCCTTAGTTCTCTAGATGACTAAATGCTACTTCACTTCGCTTCGACATCAACAATCGAGAAAACACCAACTCAGATTCTCCTGAACGAGCGTGTAAGTCGCAAGAAAGAGGATGGCGAATAGAAGAAAAGCGAAAGAAGTGGAAGGGTAATGAGACGGTGAGGAATGTGATAGTAGGGGAAATGAGTGAAGAAGGGGTCTGCATAGAAAACCGTAAATAGCGCTAAAACGTGTAATAGATCTGCTACAATAAATGCCGACTCGTCGCGGAATCAGATAAAGGGTATGTCGGACCGCGGGCGAGATTAGGCGAAACCCCCCGAGGGGCCCGAAGCTTCGCGCCACAAGGCGCCCTTATATTAATTAGGGACTCGTGCTTTCGTGCACCAGTCGCATGGGTACAGCACTCAGGGTAAATGACGTGGGTAATTCCGACTCGGATACGCGCGCCCTCGAGGATCTCCTCGTAACTACAAGTTTATTGAAATTGATAAACCTACTGCCTCCTGCCACGAAAAGTTTCATAACCCTGAGCATATTTAAAAAAAAAACATTTTATTTATTAAAAATTTCATTGACAACTGTTAGAGAAATGGTATGAAATGCGAAATAAATAATTGTGTAAAGCTTAAATTAGGAAAACTTGCTAATCTTTTATTTCACATTAATCTCGTTGTTTGTTGCGCCGCTCTCGGATATCCTCTAAATCTCTACCGCTCCGTCCCGCATTCCCCTATACGTTTCTCGAAAATATACCTGAGTACCATACCCATGATCAGTCTTTCTTAGTCCGGTGTCCGTGACCAGTGCCTAAAAGTTCGCCTCCACGCTATCTTCACCTGACCCCGCCATGAAGCCGCAGCCTCTCCTTGGTTCCCTAACTACCAACGTTTTATCGATATATCGATCCCTTCAAGGGTACGAGCTGTACGATGTAAGCGGATAATAAAGTTACCATCTTTTTCTTTTTACTCGCTTGTTTTGATTTTGTCTCTACCTTATTCTCAGTACACCATTCCTCTATTTCCCTCAAAATATAAAAACCTGCCGAGGAAAAGGAAGACACACTCTTAAATCTAAATAAACTCACATTTTGGAAGAAACTCTTGATCCATTTGCCTATAGGCACAATACATTGCTCTTTCATATTATTGATTGCCTGATCTGTTCGCCAAGCCTCTGCTCAGGTTACTATTTAAAAGTGTATTGGTGCTATGATTTTCTTACATGCCATTTAATTTGTTTTTGATGTTTACCATGTGCCTGATTTATTATGTGCTTTTTACCTGATTTTTATGAAAAAAATTATTATGTGGGGAATTATAGGGAAACGAACAGGACATTGAAAGCCCACAAATGAGGGAAAAGGAGATTCCGCTCACAAAATTTGCGATATCGGTCGGAGGCTATAAAAAATTTGAATCAGTATTAGGGAATTATTTCGAATTAAAAGCTTCAAAAAATGTCAGGGATATTAACAAGGCTTCAAATTTTGTCTCTCGGGATGTACAAAACATGAAAGGGAAAATGTGAGGTTCGACAAAACCATATTTCGGAACTTTAATTTAAATTTTTGAATTATAATTACGATTGAATTGGAATGGAACTGAGTTCCAAAATTACAATGATACCGCTTAAAGCATAATGAAAAAGGAAACCTAAAATGGTAAATGTGTTCCATTTGGGGGTTAGCTTAAATACTTCAAGTAAGAGAAACTGACAAATTTTTCGCGTGCCCAAACAGGCTTGCACGTGCACTAAGTTCCCCTGCGGGTACAGCGCGAGGCCACGTGACGTATTTCGTAAACAAAGATTCTTACGATAATAATAAACACATTTTCGAACTCTGCGAAAATTTAATATCAAATGAAAATGTTTAAAATAAATCCAAGTGACGCTATCGAAATTAAAACAAAATGTGGGAACCTGTTATAGAAACTTAGATAAGGTGTGACATTAGTACAAACCCAACTAGGATACCTTAAAGAGAATAGAATTTGCTCTTTAAAATAGTGCTGTGGATATCTACATAGGGTGTTTTAAAAATACGAATTTTAACGCGATCAAAGAGTAAATGAAACTCAGGTCGTGGAAGATAAACAATAAAATGCCTAACCCAACCACACAGGAAACCAACTACGATAATTTAGATTTGGAAGGTGCGGTTGCACTTTCAAATCAACACACCGATCCGAATAATGAATCACAACAAAGTAGAGGACCAATTCCAAAAAAATTCAATAGATCGATGGTTCGCGGTAGAGATTTCAGTAGATGAACCTCAAACACCCCATGAACTAACGATAATGGGATAATGAAAATTTACCCACACTAGGCGCGTCTATAGAAAGACATAAGCTCAAGAAAGAAAGAAAGGAAACCGCTTGCATAGAAAATAGAAATAGATAGGCGTGTCAGCCCCTAATAATTTAGGGATCAGACTAGACCCTCCAGCAAATAGCACTTTTGAAGTCAGAGAGAAAATAATAGAACCAAATATTAAAAATAATAGAACCGAACAATCTCGTAACAGGCAATCCGTCCAATTTGATTTACGAGAAAATTCAAAAGAACCTCGTCAACTATCGTACAATAATATTGCAAACCGTAGCAGAACAAGAAACAATAATTCAAAATTACAAAATACGGATGATAGCGAAGCTATAGAGGATAGAATCTACTTAAACCAAAGCAGAACACGCAGGCTCATGACAACAAACGACAGGTCAAACAGACGCTCTAGAATACACACGAACAACTCAGACTCAGATTACGAATACGAAAACTATCAAAACAATCAAACAATTCCAGCTACGTATTTTCCTTTCAGCATGATACAAACGCCGTTCCAAATTATGAACAATTTCCAATTAAATTTCGCAATAATAAAGACGATAGTCTCGGGCGTTTCTGAGGATTTCAAAAGATTTAAAAGGGAATATAAAATAAATGACCGCGATATTTTATAGAACATAGGCGCATTATTAATTGACGATACTAAAGATTGGTGTTCGATAAACAAAAACTCTTGGAAAACACTGTCAGATTTTTTAAAGATTTAAAATATGTCTATATCGATGAAAGATTCTAAAAATCTTGGAATTGAATACAAAATGTACATCAAAAGGAACGATTTTTAAACTTTTGAGCAATTGGAAGATTTAGGTAAAAAACGGGAAATTGGGCTAGCCACATCCGACATTAGAGGGCAAGTTTTACAAATTACCGAACCTAAAATCAAAGACAAAAACGAACATAAGGGTAAAAATAGTAACGGGGATAAAGATAATTCGAAAAATAATAAAGATTTAAGGGAAAATAAAAATAATCAAAACCATAATAACCAGGGTGAAAAAACCATACAAAAATCGATTTCCATTTTCACCATTTGGATTTTCGTTTCTTTCTTTCCCAAACCAATACCAACAAAATTCTAGACCTAATTTTATACCTAGATTTTCACCTTGTTTCCAATTAAATTTCCAACCCAAATTTCAATCAAATTTCTAACCTAGACCCCAGCATAATAAAACAATATACCCATTCAATCCCTTCAACCAAATGACATTGGGTTCAGTTCAGGGGCAAGATAACCCAATGATCGAATTCCCATCAGAAAAAGCGGAAAACAATTCAGGAAATAATAACAGGGACTATAATCAAAATTCCCAAAAACCAAGTCACGGGAATAAGAACCAAAAACGGGATAATAAATCTAATAAGGATTCCCAAAATAAAACAACCAGAGAAACTGGAAGGCAAGTACTAGGTACAAAAATAAAACAACCTAGCACCGAAACGTCGGATATCTTAAACTCGAATAAAGATGAAATAACGGAAACATGTTTTCATCTTATGACAACATTCGGGGTAATTTATTACGAATTCTAGTTGATACCGGTGCCACACGTTCATACGCGGGTAAAGAATTGATGGAATAAATCCAAAATTCAAAAATTTCAATTATAAAACCAGTTTCGCGCGAGTTAACAGTCGCAAACGGAGAAACCGTCAAAGAAAATGGATAGACAGTATTCCAATTATGATAGGAAAGAAAGTAAAACACGTTATTATCAGGTTGGTCCCAAAATTGAAATCCGTAGGTATTTTAGGTACGAATATGCCGAAAATTCTACGGATGACCCTTGATTACGACTCAGAAACCTGCTGGCTATCAGGGAGTCCCCCTATCCACTACCACATTGATGCGTACTCAAACGCACTACCTACCCCTATAACCGAAATTAAAACGGAAAATAAACATGACACCATATTAGAAAAAGACAATAGAGATGTTAGAAACGAGAAAACTAGGAATAAAGAATTGATTAAAAAAGAAGAAAATAATAATGAGGATAAGAAACCGAAATTCGGAGGTAGTATTAACCTATAACGTAAAAGGGAACTTAACGAAATTAGCCGAAAAGTTAAAAATAGCGAAATCCCCCTAGTACATATCAATTCCAACCAATCCCAAAAACCAAAAAATTACCAAAAGCCAGTAACTAACCCCACAAAAGATATTCCTATCTAAATGAGCATCCCAATTACCAACAGGAAAATGTGTTAACAAATTGTTGCAATATTAAAGTTTTTGCAAGATGCGTATGCTTTTGTTGGTTTTTGTGCCGGATGAGTGCGAATCTGGCATCAGATTCGCAAATTCAAGTGTTAGAACAATTTTTTAAACAATTTTTAACAAATTGTTGCAACAGTCTCTTCTGCCGGCCGCCGTATTTAACGTTAACACACTGTCGCCGCGTAGAGGTCGAAGGATAGATATGAAAAAAAATTTTTTCTAAATATTTTATTTTGGTTTTTTCGTATTTTGTTTGTTTTTAAAATTTTGTATTTTTGTATTTTTGTATTAATTATAACTTTTCTGAAAAATCTTTTACCTCTTGTTGATTATTTTGTGGGACAAGAATGAACTCTTAGCATTGGATGTATCAGATTTGTGAAATTCATTTGTTTCTTTGCGCAATTCATTTGCGCAGTGAACACTAGTAGTAAACTGTCCTTTGGCTACGTCACTGTTTATCTTTCAACCCCCACGCGGTGAAAGTTGTTAAACGTCAAATACTGTGGCTGACAGAAGGGAATATTGTAACAATTTGTTAAAAAATTGTTTAGAAATGGTTTTAACACATTGATTTTGCGAACTTGACGCCATATTCATACTCAGCGGACACAAAAACCAACGAAAACATATGCATCTAGCAAAAAATTCAATATTGCAACAATTTGTTAAAAAATTGTTTAAGCACATGGATTTTGCAACTTTGACGCCAGATTCTTACTCAGCGGACCCAAAAACCATGGAAAGCATATGGATCTTGTGAAGAATCTAATTCTTCGGAATAATTTGCTTAAGCAAATAATTTAAACAAGATAATTTTGCAGTTTCGCGGCCAGATCTGTGATTAGTGACCAGAAAAACCATGGAAACAATAAATACTTTGGGTAATAGTCGAATTCATTTCTGTCACTTGAGGGTAGAAATAGAAATTTCTTTTTTTTTTAATTTCCCCATTTTGAGACATCCAACTGGAATTTCAAAGTTGTTGTTTCCCATTTTTCGAAAGTTCAACATGTTTGTGCGCTAATTTTCTTACGTTCAAAAAAAATTTCGATACGAAATCCAGCAGCAAAAATGTTGGGTCTTAAATTTTTCCGTGTTTGTTATAAATGCCGCAATCTTGAATTTTCTGGTAAGCGAGCAATTATTTTGACAACATCACCTCATAGAGCGGTCTCGAAAACATAAGTATCTTAAGTTTTAAACATATGCGACATGTTTTACCATCCCAACTGCATCAGCAAAGTTAAGTTTAGTTTTTCAGTCTTTAGGGCGTTAGTGGATTAAGGATACTCTGTCAAAGCCAGATGCTTACAATTCCTGGATAAATTTTAACTCCTTGCCGAGAGATAATAAGGGATTACAGGGTGAGTGAAATTTCAAATTCCAACCAGGTTTGAGGGCACTGGTCGCCTTGGATTTAAACGATGCCCATCAATTGGAACACCGTCTTCAGGGGTTGGAATCTTTTGTGTTTAACGTTCATCTTGAGTTGAGCCACTGCTTTAAAAGTGCATCAAACATGCTCACTTGGCTTTCCTCAAGTCACGTTCAGAACAAATGGCTCGAAACTTCTTTGGCCCGAACCCTTAACCAGTGCGCTCCTAGTGGTGGTTTTGCTGGTTGATGATTTAAGGCCATGTCGAGTTAAACATTTGGGATACTAAACACGAAGCACTAAGAATAGTGGGTCTGGTCCTATATTTTAATAATTATGAAAAAAGCAAAAAAAAATTATTTACAACAAAAAACTTTTTTCATGATTATACAAATTTAGGACCAGGCCCACTATTCTTAGTGCTTCTTCTTTAGTATCTCAAATTTTTAAGTCGATGTGGCGCTTCGTGTGAAAATAAGTTTAGAAATAAAAAAAGTGACGGTAAGGCAGGAATATAGTCACGAGACCTATGTCACATGGCCTTAAAAAAAGATCAATGTTTCGCAATAGTTTTTTCATAAAAGCCAGACTTCAAATCTCAACAGAATACCATACGTGACCGGAAAACTTGTGTCGTTCAAAGTTTTGAAGAATTGTACACGAACTGGGACATGAGTACTTACCTTATTGAGCTTCACAGACGTCTCTATATATTTAATCAGCGCTTTTGTGATTTGGCTACAGAGACTCTGTAATAGTAACTCCTTTCCAACATCTTGCCACGACATTATCTCGATGACAATGTGACAAAGCAGAGCTGCCAGATCGTGGATGGAAATTACCCCCACCATACCTACCCTTTGGGAGCCGCAAAACAGAAAGTGCATG
>NC_046657.1:171335368-171339456 GCF_010883055.1 Belonocnema kinseyi | reverse complement strand
ATGAGACTTTAAAGGATTTGAAAGCTTTTAAGGTATTTTTAAACTTGTAAGGAATTTTCAAGAGCTTTCAAAAATTTTAAGCGGTTTTAAAGGATTCAGAATGCTTCAGGATATTTTAAAACATTCCAACGAATTTTCAATTAATTTCAATAATTTCGAGCGATTTCAAAGAATTAAAAAATTTTTTTCTCATATATTTTTTTGGTTGTTGATTCATCAATTAGTTGGATAAATTTGTTTTCTGAAAATGTAACTATTTTGTAGAAAATTTATTTTCTTTTTGGTTCAAAATTAATTTTTTTTAACCAGAAATTTAACTATTCTTTGTTTAAATGAAAAGTGATCGTTTTTAGTTAGAATGTTTTGTATTTTATTGAATACTCTTTTTTCTTGGTAGAAAAGTAATCTTTGTTTAGCTTTTTGGATGAAAATGTAATTTTTTTATTTAAAATTTTACTATCATGTTGAAAACAATTAAATTTTTTTTTGTTCAGTTATGTATTTGATTATATATATCCGTATTATGTACACCTGGAAAACATAACCTGAAAATCGACGTATGCATGAAATTAAGAATCACGCAAAAGATCCAAATCGCTAATTTCTTCAATTTCTTTCAAATGGGGAGCAAGATATAAATAGAAGACCACCGAAGTCTTCCGTAGCCTTCAGATCGGCAATCATCGTACAGCAGAACTCCGAGGTCGAATCGTGCATTTTCGGCTTACATACGAACTCACAGTGGTAATCATGCACTTTCTGTTTTGCGGCTCCCAAAGGGTAGGTATGGTGGGGGTAATTTCCATCCACGATCTGGCAGCTCTGCTTTGTCACATTGTCATCGAGATAATATCGTGGCATTTTGATCCTTTGTCGGATTCAGATTAGTAACATGAGGACTTTAAAAAAATTAACTTTGTATTCTTACTTCTTGCAATATTTTATTGCACGTGCACCATAATCGACACACACTATGCTTGTGCAAAACGGCGCTTTTCTTAAATTTTCTTTGAGCTACATAAGAGATTAATTTAAAAAAAGTTAAACAATGTATTGCTATTTAGTATGATATATAGCCATGTGAGAAAGACTTGTATTAAAAGTTATTGAACATTATGAATGACTGTGAATTATTTTTCTGTCCTTCCTTTTTTAATGCGCATTAGGCCTCAGACATAATAATATGACAAACCCTTTTCAAGATGATCAGAGCTGTCAAACGTTAGTTCAATTAAATTTAAAAAAACATTTTTCCTTCGGAGCATTAGAAAGTGCTCCGGAAGTCTGAAATTTACCAAATCTGGTAGTATTGTAAAAAAGAATATATTTCTGTGTCATACATTATCCCCTTTGTTCCAATATTATCAATAACAAAAATATAAAATCATGATAAAAAGTTCAAGCAATAATTTTCCACTACAGCCATCTTTGTATTATTGTAATTAAAACCAATCAAATATAGAAGAATGTATATAAATTGTATTTACTCACATTTTTTTTGTACAAAAATTGTAATTGAATAAAAATAACCGCTTATTTCAAAAATGCATGTGTAACAAATATTTCTTTAAATTGAAATGAAAATTTATGCAGTTTATATGCAGCAGTGCGCAAACTGATAATAATTGTTTACCTTATTGAAAACAATGGTACTTAGTGCCTATTTTCAATAGGTGATTCCTATGTATTTATAAATTGACACATGTCGTAACATACATTACAAATACCTAGGAATAACTGCTGCGCATGCCAAAGATATCCACGTTCTAACACCACTGCACTAGGCAACACGAACGCTTAAGGTGCCCACTGCAATCGAGACCCTTAGTAAAATTGCCTATTAGGTTATGAATAGAACCTGTTTAAAACCGAATTTCGGTCCCCAGTAGTTCTTGAGAGCCTTTTTCTGTAACCTTTTTTCTAATGGCTTGTATTCGGCAATTGGAACAGTTACTAGGACTAAAATTAACTTGAAATCTTTTTTTCCTAATAGGCTCTACTAGACACTGATTTGCTTTTAAAACACGACTGTGACTACGAATTACAAGATGCTTCTCTATACGTGGCTCTATGAGGTTTTTAATGGTGAAGTGAAATTCAATTTATGAAACTGAAATTCAAAGATTTGCATTCAAAGTGGCCGTAAAGGGAATCCAGTTCTAGGTTCTGCTTTTTCACGAATGGCACAAGGTCAAAACTACTGCTCTAGCTGATACTTGTAGGAATTTGTATGCCTAATCAAAAATACATCAACTGGGGTAAAATTCAACATAATGCTTTCGAAGTGGCTCTACAAGGTGTCCATTAGGCACTTCTTTCTCACAATTGACACAATTTTAAAATTTCTGTTTTAAAAGTTTATAATAGGATATGTGATGGCAAATCCGGATTTAATTAATCCAAGTTTAACCTGAAAATAATGGTTTGAAAGTGGATCTCTAGCAGGCACCTATTAAGATCTCCTTTCTCGCGAGTGACACAAGTACAAAATTTCTTCTGTATATGAGGTTCTGTTAGGAATTTCAATGGGAACTTGGATTTAAATTTATCGTATATTAAAACTTAAAATAATGCTTTTGAAAGTGGCTCTACGGTGCACCACTTTCTCACGAATGTTACAGCTTCGCAATTGCCGTTCCAAGAGGTTCTATTAGGATTTCTACTTTTTATTAGGGATTTGAATAGCAAATCGTACATAACTAATTCATTTTTTTTTAAATGCGAGCTTAAGCTATTAATCCTTCAAGGTGCTTCTTCTATTAGCTACCCATTAGGTAGTATTTAATCGAAAGTTGCACTAGTAAAAAATTTTCTTTGTAATAGGCTTTATTGGCATTGATAGTTTATAATCGGAGTTAAACTAATTCGCTTAAAATTTTAAGTTTCTGAATGAAAAATAATATATTTTCAATAAGCGAGATTTTTTACTATGTGCAGTGTGCAAAATAAAATTAAAATTAAAATAAGTTGTAACTTGTGACAAATGTGGTTTCATAACTTATAAATATCTTATACATATTTAATTATTGATTAGGAATTGTTATTGTAAATTAAAAGCCAAGTCTAAAAGTTTTATGAAATAATCAGATCAATCGAAAACTGTGCCTTTAATGGACGTTTTCATATAGCATATATTTTTTCATATTTTCATATATAAATTCATATAGAATTTATAAAAAAAGTTACTGAGCCCTTTGCGAAATAAGTGGCATTCAAGTATTTCTTTTACACATTTCAATTTCTTTTTTGGAAATGTAATTCTACATTTGAAACTAACATGAATAAGATGTAACATAAAATAATTATATACTTTGTGAACTGTGCAGTTTAGGGAAGTTTTTGTATTGCATAAAATTATTCCTTTTTCATTGAGAGTATTAAAGCATTTTTGTACTTGATTTTCCCGATTACTTATTACTTTCGGATCTGAGTAAGAAAGTATTACAAAATAATTGGATAAATTAAAAACTGCGCGATCTATGGAGGTTTCTGTATGACAGACAATCACTTTTTGTTACTAAATTTATCCAAACATTTTTGCACTTGGCATTTCTTTATTGTTTATCAACTTTTACTAGTTTATAAAATTTTGAAATATTTGACGAAAAAAATATTAGGCCTTTTTTCAAATACGTAAAATTTAACTTTAAATACTTTTCAAAGAATTGTTCAGACAAAAGTCCCTCGAACATTTCTATACTGTCCTCAGAACTACTCAATAATAATCATGACCTTAATTTTGTAATCAAGAACCATGTTGTGCATTGATAGGGAAATGAGTTAGAGTACGTGGTAGAATACAATTGTATGTAGGATTGGTGGTAGGGTTCGGATGCTCAGCGAGCAGTGATCCCAGATCTGAAACGAGACGTGGTCCAATACTATGACACGTCTATGCCCGTGTGAATATGGTAGGAGACGATATAAATGCCTGGGTTGCGCGCGCAACCCATTTCTCCCCTTCTGAATTTGAAAACTCGAAGGTACACGATTGCCGGTCGGAACACTTCGGCGGTTCTATTTATATCTCTATGTGCTTTGAAATAAAATGAAGAGATTGGGATTTTAATATTTCCAGATTTCGATGC
>NC_046657.1:171332512-171335268 GCF_010883055.1 Belonocnema kinseyi | reverse complement strand
CGCAATCAAATTTTACATCCATATATATCTTTTGAAAATTAAGATTCGAAAATTTTTTCTAAAGCCTCCAGGGGACTTCGTTTTCGCACGAAAAAATTTTATATGCCCTTATTGCATCCGGACCCACAAATGTATTGTATGAAAATGGAAGAACACTTGCAAGAAGTTTCATCTCAAAAGCATCCCTTTAAACATATAAAATTGTACACTGAAGTTGAGGTCATTTTATTTATTTGAGATTTTATTTTATTTGTTCAGAAATAAAAGAATAGTGCAGCTAATCCAATTTCATAGCGCAGCCATTGATAGAATTGAAACAATGGATAGAATCTTTTTGTGCACTATAAAATTATGAACATTTTTTCACATCACCATATTCGACCTAAAATCAAAAGTTCTCGAGTAATTTTAAAAAACATGAAAAAAATGCTGCTTTTACGAATTTTTTTTTAGTAATATTTGTTCCCCGTTAACTGGACTATCTAAATTCATTAGTATTTGAATCGCCTATGTGTAATTATCTGTATTTACCTTTTTTAATTTAAAATCGTTCATGTCTAATTCGCCAATGCTTTTCCCTTTCAGGTTTTTCAATTTGTAAATTGTGGGGGAAGTTTTCTTTTAAACGATAAAAGGGCCCCCATATTGTTCGTATAATTTGCCTACCTTTTGTTTGCTTTGTTTGAGAGAGTTTGCTTACCCTTTTTAAAAACCTACCTCCTCATTCAAATTCTATTGGTTTTCTGCTCAATTTGTAATTTTTCGCTTGTCTCATTTTCGTTTTAACTCTATTCTTTTAACCTCTTCCTTTATTATTTATCCTTTTCTTAGGCTATGTGTGCATCTATTGACGCTTTGGAACTACTATTTTACTATAGTTTTTTATGTTTCTTGCTTTTTTTCTGAGCGATTGCATTGCTTCTAATTCGCAACCAAAACTTAATCCTCTGGTCTAGACCTAGGTCACTGACTGGTGACCCTAGAGATTCGCATAAATAGCTTTTCCGTTGAGGGACCGTGTTGGTAGGGGACCGTTATGCTGAAAATTAGGGGGGAAATACGGCCTATGTGACTGGTATAGTGACTTCCTAATTTGGGTCTTGGCTTTTCGGGGACAAAGTTAGGAAGTATTTTTTTTATTTAAAATAGTGTTGTGCGACGATATAAAGGTCTTTTAGTGAGAGAAAAAAATATATTCGTATAAAATATTGTGTTTTGCATCTATTGTAGGAAAAGGAGCACGTGGAAAATGACGCTAACTCAAAAGAAGAGGACGCACTTCAAGTGGAAGAAGGAGATACGGATACTGAAAGTAGCTGAATTGGAGAATCAACTGCAGAGTCAGAATTTAACGCGAATTCGTAAGGGTAGCCTAGTTTCTCTTGTTAAACGCTTAAGCGATCATGTAATTTACGACGAATTTGGAGGTCTTTTGTGTGTGAATAAATTCCATCCATTTACTTTTTCGTAGTTTGTCTTTTTCCCCAAAAATTCAATTTTTTTTACTTTTTATGTTGTTTTTAATGAATAAAACATAAACCACGCATCCTATTAAAACGCGATTAACCAATTTTTTTTTTTGATGTACTAATTTTTTAAATTAATCTTTTTCTGAAACTTGTGTAGTTAGACCACGAAACAGAATGTTTTATTTTTAATTATTTTGATTGTTTGGTCAAAATGTAAATTTTCTATTTTTGACAAACATTTGAAAAATTGTTAGACATTCTTGAGGGGGGAGGGGGGCGTTCAAGTTTTGAACACATCTAATACGTTCACGTTATACTCCTTAGGAACAGTTTTACCTTTTCTCCGATGACCATTTTTTGAAGAGTCTCCTCCAGTATTGAATCCCTGGTAGCGCCCCTAAGTACCTAGTCCGCCACTGTTTTACTTCCTGAAGAAACACAAAACAAGGGGAACAAAAGATGACAAAGGTAAGGAAGGCATCCCTCCCTAGTTAATATGCCTAATAGATACAAAAATTATTTTTTATAAAAATTTATTTTTGAATAAAACTAAAATTTTAGTATTTAATTTCGACTTAAATTTATAATTATTATACCAAATAGAACCCTAATAGGATGTGCTTTCTATCAGATCCTATTACATTTGAAAGTGGGTTTTGTTCCTGGTTCTGCCTCGTATTACATTAGGTGATTTTGAACTTTTGAATTGAATCTTAGTAGGATTTAATGTGTCTGTATTCGGCACTCGTACGTATAAGCTATTAGTTTCTAATTGGAACATATTTAGAACCAAATCTGATTTGAATTTGGTTTCTGTTCGGTTCGTATTTGGTAAATTTGAACTTTCTAATTGGATTCTATTAGGATATGGTGTGGTTGTATTCTAAAAATACCGATTAGAATTCGGTTCTCGCAATGCATACCTATAGGGTCCTGAGCGGCCCCTAAATTAATTTTCTATTTGACTTCAAATTGTTTTTATATAGTGCAAAGTAACTTGAAGATAAGATCATATCAGGATCCAAAGTGTGTTGTCTTTGGTCCGATTGCTCTACAAAAGCAAAAATATTGCTTAATTTATTGTTATATAATTTTCGTTTTTTATACTTTTTGAGGACCCGATTCCCCTATGCGGTACTTGTAGATAGAATATCACGCTTAACGGCTTTGAAAAATCGCACTCGCTGACAGTGATCCCAGATCTGAAACGAGACGTGGTCCAATCCTATGACACGTCTATGTCCGTGTGAATATGGTAGGAGACGATATAAATGCCTGGGTTGCGCG
>NC_046657.1:171325793-171332412 GCF_010883055.1 Belonocnema kinseyi | reverse complement strand
GAAAATTAAAATTCGAAAATTTTTTCTAAAGCCTCCAGGGGACTTCGTTTTCGCACGAAAAAATTTTATGTGCCCTTATTGCATCCGGACCCACATTTGTAGGTCAGAATAATAATATTTAGGGCCTGTATTAAAGCTTTAAACAAGTAAATTTCAAAGTTTAAGCTATGATATCGAAAGAAGCGGTGATCATGAGTCCTAATGGCAGCAATGAGAGCGGGGGCGAGAACAGTTACCTCTTTCGATGATATTGAACAATTCGAAATTTTTTTGCGCCCTTTTCCCGACAATAGACTTGGCCTTCGGGTGGTCGTGACGTCACTGCAATGCAGGTTCTCAATGAGGAAAATTTCAAAAGTAAAAATAAAATTATAAAATAAAATTAATGCAATGCACATTAAGCCATCTTTTTATTTTATGAAAAATATATTCTGCTTCATAATTTGAATAGGAATAATTACAAACATGTCCTGAAGAACCTATAAAAAACGATAATTACAAAAATGAATTTTTTATTGTCAAACGCAGTGAATAAGACAATTAACAATAAATATAACATAATTTTGAAATGTCTATAACTCGAATTAATTTGTACTTTATTCCCTAAGCACTAGAAAATTGTGATGGAATTTACTTTACACGTAGAGATTAAAAACTTTTCATCTTTTTACATTCTCACTTAGGGGTTAAATTTACTATGTCAAGATTCTTTTTGCGATGAGCCTGATAACTCCGGGAACGATTGTCTGCAATTCAAAATTTTATACGAAAAATAGTTGAATTCAGCAAAATAAAAAGGATTTTCAATCAAATAATTTTAATCCTTAGGAAACACAGATTAATTTGCAACTAAATAGTTGCGATTTTTAATTATAATAAAACAAATAATTTCACTTTATCGAAAATGCCCTAACTCTATTATGTTTTCCTTGACGTTCCCTAATTTTCCAGAACCATCAGATCTGTAGCAGCTCTAATACGTGTACTTTTGGATTTTAAATTGCAAACAATCGTTCCCGGAGTTATCATACTCATCGCAAGCAATAATAAAAATTTTGTTTTGCGGGAGCGGCCATATTTTCCCAGTCTACTTCAATAGAATGTTGTTAAAATTACCAAATAGAATCTTGATATAGTAGTTTTAACCCCTAAATGAGCACGTAAAAAGATGAAAAGTTTTTAACTTCTACGTGTGACGTAAATTTCTTCACAATTTTCTAGTGCTTATGGAATAAAGTACAAATTAATCCGAGTTATAGACATTTCAAAATTATGTTATATTTATTGTTCTTTATTTTTTATTCTTGTAATTATGGTTTTTTATAGGTTCTTCAGGATATGTTTGTAATTAATCTTATTCAAATTATCAAGCAGAATATATTTTTCATAAAACAAAAAGATGGCTTAATGTGCATTGCATTAATTTTATTTTGTAATTTTATTTTTGAAATTTTCCTCATTGAGAACCTGCATTGCAGTGAGGTCACGGCCACCCGAAGGCCAAGTCTATTGTCGGGAAAAGTTAGCAAAACAATTTCGAAGGATTCAATATCATCAAAAGAGGTAACCGTTCTCGCCCCCGCTCCCATTAGGACTCATAATCACCGCTGCTTCCGATATCATAGCTTAAATTTTTGAAATTTACTTGTTTAAAGCTCTAAAAGGATAAAAGAATCTCCTTAAACATATTAAATTGTACATTGAAGTTTAGCTCATTTTATACTGATAGTTTGTTATACAAATGACTTAGTAGTTTTTTTTTGTTCACAGGAAACTGCATTTGCTCCAGTACAAATCGCCTCATATATTTCCGACGTTTTTTCCAGGATATTTGAGATTTTATTTTATTTGTATAGAAATAAAAGAATTGTGCAACTAATCTAATTCCATAGCGTAATAGTTGACAATAAGTCCACAATAGATAGACCCTTTTTTGTACCCTATAAAATTATGAACATTTTTTCACACCACCATATTCGACCTAAAATCAACAGTTCTCGAGTAATTAAAAAAAAACATGTTATTGTTGAACACTATCCAAAAATTCGGAACTTTGCCGTAAACATATGTTTGGGGACATTTTACAATATCTTTATACAGCCATTGCCAACGTATCTGTGAAAAAATTCTACTTTTACGAATTTTTTTCTCAAATCCTTCAGTGACTGGACTAAGACTGGAATATTCAGAATTGATAGTAGTAAAATGGCAACAGATCTGTAGCACTAAAATTGTCAACAGAATGAATGATTCAAAACTTAACTTTGCTAAACAAAACCATCAAGGGCAAAACATGTTGTTTTGCCTTCGGCTCAACATCCCAGTTCCGGTAAAACTTTCCAGGATCCTCCAGCCTCGATTGTTTGCCACCGCAGCACCACGTCAATCTCCGTTTTGTGGGGAGAATCCCTCCTCCCCTCGACAGTCCTCTCGGTCCATCTTATTGCCTAGATGACCCGCCTGCCTGTGCCGCACCAAGCAAACTCACTTTACCTGCGGTTTCACCGCCATGTAAGTGAAATAAATGCGTTAGCTTACGAAGCTAGATAGCAACCGGTGGCTGAATTTTTTTATTAACCCTGGCGACAATTATGCTACGCGGTACACATTTTTTAACCTTGAAAATTTTTGTAAAGTTTTATTGTGACTAAAATTTGAAAGTAAGTGTAGCGCACTTTTGGAAAAATTCAATAGTCGCATTTTTCTTGAAAAAAGTATATTTTTTAAACTGCACGATTAGATACCTTGTTAGTTAATATTTAGACCCTAGTCAACGAGTCGACGAGTAGTAAAACCATACTCTCGGAAAAACGATTCAACTTTCAACAAAAAATAGGTCCTTCTCTTATTGTGTTCCATTCATTCAGTTTGCATTTATGCGAGAATAGGGGGAAGTTTCTTTAAGACAGGGGGTTGAGGGTTGGGGCAACAAAGAGATATTTTTTTAAACAAATGGAAAAATTGGAGGATAAGGAGAATAGTGTAAACTCTGGGAGTACTTATTTCAAATTCATATTACCATCTTCTGAGCTGTCAAAAAAAAAAAAAAAAAAAACGTCATGGAAGGTTTTTACAATTTTTTAATTATACTGCTCCGCTTGCTTGCTTCGTTCGCAATTTCAATTCCAACTATAATTCATATCAAAAAAAAAAGAAGAAAGTTTGAATTAAACGTTATAATCGTAAAAGGAAGGACGAGAAAAGTAAGACCTACTTCTCTTATTTTTACATTCTTCTCGGAAAGAAACGTTTCATTGCTGCTTAATTGCAGTCAAAGTTGCTCCATTGTGCCTTCGTATATTTTATGAATGCTGAATTGGACAAACTTAACGTCTTTTCCGCCAACGCGTACTCGAGCTTCTTCTTTTCTGTAACCAAATACGTCACTGCAAATTCTAAAATAAACACAAAAGAAAGAATAATTGTTGCATATCAATTTTTTATCAAGATTATTCTTTGCTCTCTCGTATTCCTTCTCTTTCTCAACAAGTGCTTCAATCTTTTTATGAAGAGGCTTGAGATCCTCGTTTATACTCTCGATTCTTAAAATATTCTCTTCTTTCCTCTCAGTCGATTTTCTCAAATTTGTCTCCCTCTCCACTACTTCACCGTGAAGCACTTTCAACTCGCCATCCTAAGCTTTTGTAATTTTGCTGGCGTCAGTATTTTTTTTTTAAATTTCCTTAGTTATTAGTTCTAAAGCTTTATATATTTTCTTAATCCCAAATATGGCATCGAATTTTTCTATTAACTTCTGCCCACCTTCAAAGGGCCAATTCAACTCCTCTTGGCAACAGAATATCACGTTATCAATTATTGGCGCATTTAGTCCCATGTCTTCATCCATATATGATCCATATTTAGCGCCAGGAACAGCTTTGAGTATTTTCTGTAATTTAAAAGAAGTATGTAGTTAATGATGATTTCAAAATATAATTAACATCAGTACATTCAGGTGTGATCAAGAGAAAATTAGAAATGAAAAATAAATTACTTATTAAATCTCTTTATTACACACAGAACGAAAACATGGAGGGGTGCCGCATGGATTACAATTTTCAATGTAGAATATTTATATTAATTACCTCTCCTGTGTGCTGAGCAATTTTGGTTATAGTGGCAACTTTGGTTTTCATTATGTATACCTTAGCAGTTATCTGAACTCCGAGAGACCTGCTAACGGTTACTACTTCACCACTTTTTTCTAAGACCTCCAGCTTCAGTAAACCTGTGACCTGAAACGATAATAATTTAGCTCATACAATTAGTAACACCTAGAAAGGACGAAAAATTTATTGGATGAAAAACTCACGGTGTTGCTGTCAGTCATTTGTGGGGCATACATGAAATTCTTCCCATTCGCTGACTCAGGTAGAAAATCTCCTATGGTCATGAACTTAAACGCCGCGAGGATCGTTGTTTTGCAATGAAGATAATAAAGTGATTTAAATTCAAGGTAGTTAGTTAAACTATCTGTAATAATTTACAATTTGAAGGAAGTATGTGCTTCTTGTTGTCTTCGTACAAATTGCGATGTTTGAAATCAGTTTTTTATATAGGAAAGCCAGTGCGAGATCTTAGCGTGGTGCCGTTTTTTCAGAGGATCATCCTTGGTTTTCCTCAGTCCGACCTACCCAACGTATGCCTCCGAGTCTCACTCTGGCCTTCAAATCCTTTCCCTGTGGTGAGGAAAACCGAGGATGATCCCCTGAAAAAACGGCACCACGCTGGGCTCTCGCACTTACTTTCCTATATAAAAAACTGACTTCAAATATCGCAATTTGTACGAAGACAACAAGAAGCACATACATCCTTCAAATTGTAAATTATTACAGGTGGTTCAACTAACTACCTCCAATTTAAATCGCTTCATTATCTTCATCAGGACTGAAGATAGCGCTGTTGCATATTTATTTACAAAAAACGAGCAATTATTTATATTTTGCAAATTTTTTGACGGCAAGTTAGTCAGAAATGTTTAATGTACCATCATGAATTTTTTCAGATTTTTCCTATCAATTTTTCAATAGAAAACTATGCTTCAAAGTTCACTGTTTTTAAAAACTATCAAATTTCCTTACTTTTCATCAGATTTGCAGATCTGTAAGCTACAAATAATTTTTTGAAATATTACTTTTCGGCTCATCAACGTACAGCATTTGCACCTTTAAAATGATACCTCTTTCATTAACCTACCATTTTTTCTTCACATACTTATTCAACATCAAAGCCAGAGGACTCGAATTTTCTCGCCAATAGTATGTCTGCAGCTTTAATGTCACTGGCAAAGTTTCGGATGCCGCTAAACTCTAACCGTTTTAGTCGTCACATATTAACTTCCTAAAGCAACATGAAAAAAAGGGGGAAACAAGATGACAAAGGGAAGGAAGGCGTGCCTCCCTAGTAAATATGCCTAATAGAATCCAAATAGAAACCTAATAGGATGTGACTTCAATCAGGTCCTATTACTTTTGAAAGTGGGTTTTGTTTCTGGTTACATCACGTGTTTTATTAGGTAATTTTGAACTTTTTAATTGGATATTATTATGATTTCATGTGTCTGTATACAGTTCTCACAATGCATACCTATAGGTTTCTAAGCGGGACCTAAACGGATTTTCTATTTGGCTTTTAATTGTTTTTCTATAGTGCAAAGTAACTTGAAAATAACATCTTATTAGGATTTAAAGTGTTTTGTATTTGCTCTGATTGCTCAACGAAAAAAATTATTGCTTAACTTATTGTTATATAGTCTTCATTTTTTAAATAATTTTGTGCCAAGTGCAAAAATTCTTTAATAAATTTGGTGATAAAAAGTGATTGTAATACAGAAACCTCCATAAAACGCGAAGTTTTTAATTTATCCAATTAGTTTATGATACTTTTTTACTCAGTTATTAATACGATGTAACAATTTAAAAAAAATATTTTAAAATATGTGAAACAAAAAATAGAATTTCACTTATTGCAGAATGGGCTCAAAACTGTTCGTGCTTAAATAATAATCAAAGCGTTTTAAAACGATCGAAAATTAAAAAATAATCAAGAAACCCAAGTACAATACTACTATAATAACCTCAATGAGAAAGGAATAATTTGATGCTGATTTGATGCTAATTTGATGGGAAAATGCACAGTTTTCAATGTATCTAGTTCTTTTATTAAACATTTTTATTCATGTAAGTTTCAAATGTGGAATTACTTTTCCAAAACAAAAATTTTAAATATATAAAAGAAATAATCGAATTTCACTCTTTCGGGAGCGATTTTACTGAAAAGGCTCTGATTGTTTGTTATTCAAATTGCAAAATGCAAAAAATCTAATTTTTTATATTTGAGCTGACTTAATTTATTAAGCATTAATTGGTTTTACCTCAAAAAAGCGCAAAACTGATAGATTTACAATCGATTAACAAATCCTAATAACTTAGATAAAGTTTGTGCAATTTTTTCAATTGTTATAAACAAATTTAGGAACTAAGTCGAGTATTGCTGTACATTGAAGCCTGGAAGTTCTTTTCATCGCGTTTTTCCCCCACGAAATCGAGGAAAATTAATGTTTCGTTAAAAGCAAACACTAAAGTATAATCTTTTTGATTTTCATAAACAAATTTCATAA
>NC_046657.1:171320799-171325693 GCF_010883055.1 Belonocnema kinseyi | reverse complement strand
ATTAGCTTTGCCTTCAAAAATAAAAATTCCATGACAGAAATGGATACTAAAAATAATTACCATTGTTATAAACAGTATAAATTAGCAGATGCATTTAACGGTCCCTCTTTGATAGAAAAAATCAATTTTTTCGTATTTGCATAATTGTTCATTTTATCCCTAAATTAATATTCTGATGGAGCAAACTGACGTTCGACAATATTTTTCATTTTCATTAAAAATTCTCATCAAATAATGTATGTAATAGATGCTTTCAAATAGGAAAAATCTCTTTCTTGATGAAATGTTGATTATATAATAAAAAATGAAACTCCTACGAAATATACTGACACCCAGCAACATTTTCCATTGTTATAAACAATTATGATCAATCGATTCTTAAAATAAATTTTTCGTAGAGAAGAAATCTGTTTTTGGGTTCAATAGTTAATGTTACCTTCAAATGAGGAACCAAATCGTAAAACGTCTAGACTGAACATCCTTCCCGAATATTATAAGCAATGAGGATGAACTAAATCATGAATTTCAACCATTTTTGGACGAAAATATCTGGTATTCAGAATCGTTGCTCATTCTTGTCTCAATCATCTGCAGTCAGTAGATCATGAACTTGTGCATCCATAAGACGAGGGAGCCTCTCCTTAGATGTTCTGAAGATTTCTATGTAGGCCTCAGTCATTATCAACACCCGTGACAAAAATTATCATTGGTTGCAATCATACTGATATTATGGGTATTGGATTAACTTATCCTCTTGAAAATCTTGTCACTTGCCTCTTGGGATTATTTGTCAGTTCGCCAATAGGTAATGGGACATTTTCAATTACCTTAGCACCATATATGTGGATCCCGTAGACTGTCAAAGACATATACAACCAACTGTATAAGCTGACGTTAAGTTTTGATGTCTATTATCTTTCCTGAAGTCATAGCTTTCAAAATAATGCCGAATTTCTCGATTAATTCTTTGTCAACCCCGCTAATACTGGAAGTCAATTCAGGATCTTCAAAGAATCGTCGAGCAGTATTTCCATTATTAGATGTTCCAGTACCATGTTGTGGAACATCCACGATCAGGCCCATTTTCTCTCAAAAATTTTGTTTCAATTCTTTTCGTCGCATTGCTTGTTTTCTGTTTTTGATCGGCTAACTTCGCTGTCCATTTGCAGAATCCTATGCGATATGCAATGAGAAGGATATATTTCATGAAGCGCATCCAAGCATGTAGTGTGGAGAGACCAAAAGAGAAGTTTTTGATCTACACAGAGAAGAGTTTGATTTTTTTTAGTTGTTCATCATGAAGGGCTTTGCGGAACATGTATGACATGATGATAGTATTTCAGTATGCGCTTGACAAAACTTTCCGTCAACCATGGACACTATCATTTTATGCGTGACTTTGTAACGATTCCGACTTCGACCGAAATTAATTGTTGTTGGTTTGAGTTCATCGATTTCTTTTTGAATCTGATTTACCTCAGAGATGGTAGTCTCCTTCGTTTCCTTTACGTAGCGAAATTGCCTGATTCTTTAAAGTCTTGATGACCCAGGATGTGGTTTTTTCCAAGTCGTCAAACAACTACCAGTTTTTGTGTCTATAATCTCTAATGCTAGCGCACCCGTCAAAAAATTAAGATGCTTGAATAAGATTTACTAGGATCAGTGTAAGTTTGGTTGTATGGATTATATCCAGATGTCCCATCATATCCAAACTTTGAAGTTAAAGTAATTGAAAGATTACGTCTATCAACTAAATTTGGAGGTATGATTCCAGGTATTTCGATCAAGCGAGATAATGTGTGATCCAGCGAGGCTTGCGTGTTAATACTCACAGTTCCTTCCGTTTTGATAAAATGAGATTCTGGAGGGTAGTACCATTTTTGGGCATCTTCTAGGCTCCTGTAAGGAGGGTGCTATCAGTATTTTTAGCTTTCGATGGCATACGAATAACTTCATCCTGGTTTTTACTCAATTTTGTTTTCTCAATCAGTGCTAATGCCTCATCATCAGTGTAGCGTGTAATTCCTCCTACATCTGAATATGCTGGTTCGTCAGGCAATTCATCGTGTTCATCACCGCAAAATAATCAGAAATGTACTCTGTATTTGAGAGTCAGAATAACATTCCCGAATTTTGAGCAGTTTTTGTCTCTTGGTTGATTTTCAGCTATTATCGAAATCATCTAAAGGTCTTCTCCTGGGACAAACTACAACGAATTGAACAGAAAAATCTGAAAGCAGCCATTCTGCATTCCTGACCCTAAATGTTGTTGTTATAAAAAGCTTATCTCTACTTTTGTTCAAATATGGACATGAAATAAGATAACTTATCTTCGATTGATTTTAGACATTCGAATTTGATTTGGCATCGTAATTGGCTTTGATATAGCTCAGAAGTTTTCCTATATCTTTATTGCCACTTGTCATCAGAAAATCACAAAAAACCTGCTTCGGAACTTTAAATTCATTCATTGTAAGAACAATGAATTTTACAGAAAATAAGGTTTTCTGTTAAAAATTATAAAGGAATGATTTGAAACTTACAACTGATAAAACTTCATAATAACACAAGAAGAACAACAAAGTATTCAAAAATGTGTACTTTATGAGAAGTCATCCTCACTATTTGGACTCTAAAGTCGTAAATAATGAAAGTCGGGAAAACACAAAAATCCAATGAATACGTGCGTGAACTTTTCAATGTCCTTCCAACAAAACAGCGTAGCAATTGAACGTGGAGTGGCGAAAAAAATGTGAGAACCGGAACAAGTAAAAAACGAAACAACTGAAAATCGCTTGTGTCTCTTGATTTTTAGTTCTTTCGTTTTTCACTTGTTTCGTTTCTCACATTTTCCTCATCACTCCATGTTGAATTGCTACGCTGTTTTTTTGGAAGGATATGGAAAAGTTCACGCACGTATTCTAAAAATCAAGAGACACAAGCGAATTTCAGTTGTTTCGTTTTTTACTTGTTCCGGTTCTCACATTTTTCTCGCCACTCCACGTTCAATTGCTCGGCTGTTTTGTTGCAAGGACATGGAAAAGTTTACGCACGTATTCATTGGATTTTTGTGTTTTCCCGACTTTTACTATTTACGATAATTGAGACGCAGGAGTTTCATTTTTTATGATATAATCCACATTTCATCAAGAAAGAGATTTTTTCTATTCGAAAGTATCTATAACACACATTTTTTGATCAGAATTTTTAATAAAAATAAAAAATATTGTCGACCGTCAGTTTGCTCCATCAGAATATTAATTTAGGGATAAAATGAACAATTATGAAAATACGAAAAAATTAATTTTTTCTATTAAAGAATGACCGTTTAATGAATTTGTTTATCAGTATTGTTTATAATAGTGGTAAAGATATTGATTGTCCATTTTTTTAAATGAAATTTTATTCATGAAGGCAAACCTGATGATTGCGCAGAAAAATTGCATTATATATATAAAGAGGCGCTTACTTATGAAATTTGTTTGTGAATTTTTTTTATAACAATAAAAAAATTATACTTTAGTGTTTGATTTCGACGAAACATTAATTTCACTCGATTTTGCGGGGAAACACGTGATGAAAAGAACTTTCAGGCTTCGATGTATAGCAATAATCGATTATGTTCATAAATTTGTTTATAACAATTAAACAGATTGCACGAAATTCATCTAAGTTATTAGGATTTGTTAATCCATTGTGAGTTTATCAGTTTTTCACCATGTTGTGTTAAAATCAATGAATGCTACAGAACAGGCAGCTCAAATATGAAAAATTATGGCTTTTTAAAATTTTGCAACTTGAATAACAAACAAACAGAGCCTTTTTAGCAAAATCTCCGTTGACAGCCCTCTTCGGAATTTAATTAGCCTTAATTTAATAAGAAAGATGGAATCGGATGAAAATTGTAGGCTCTGAATCACTTTGAACCCCAATTTTTTAATTTGCCGCACTGTGCGATTGCTCAATGAAAACAAAAATATTGCTGAACTTATTGTTATATAATCTTCGTTTTTAAAAAATTTTTTGCCCCTTGCAGAAATTCTTTAATAATTTTGGTGACAAAAAGCGACTTTCTGTAATACAAAAACCTCTATAAAATGCGCAGTTTTGTCATTTATCTAATTATTTTATAATATTTTCCTACGCAGTTTCTAATGCGAAGTAACGGTTCTTACAATAATATTTTAAAATATGTGAAATAAAAATATGATTTCACTCATTGCAGAAAATAGGTTCAAAACTTGTGGTACTTAAATAATAATCGAAACGTTTAAAAAAGATCCACAAGTAATAAATAGTCAATAAAATCAAGTAAAAAATGCTTTAATAACTTCAATGACAAAGAAATAATTTGAGGCTAATGTGATGATAAAATGGACAGTTTACAATGTATCTAATTCTTTTATTATATATTCTCATTTATGTCAGTTTCAAATGTGGAATTACTTTTCCAAAACAAAAATTAAAAATATATAAAGAAAATAATTTAATGTCACTTATTTCGCAAAGGGCTGCATAACTTGTTCTCACACCACCCTGGAGGTAGAGTATTCGGTTTGTTTTTTTCAAGTGGTATCCCCAGGAGGGCTAATCCACATTTGAAGCGCTTTATAATGCTTCAAAGGAAAAGCGTATTTTTTAATTTAATTGACGTAACATTTGACAGCATTGATCAGCCTTAAAAGTGATTGTAATATTATTTTCACCGCCTAATGCGTACTAAAAAACAAAAGAAAGAAAAATACTGATCAGTCATTGATAATGTTTAATACCTTTTAATAAAAGTCTTTCTGGACTTGGTTAGGTGGAGTGGAAGTGTGCGAATGTGTATCCATATCGACGGAAGTATTTATAAAGAATTACGGTTATTGTATGATATTATATGGTGTGAGTG
>NC_046657.1:171309472-171320699 GCF_010883055.1 Belonocnema kinseyi | reverse complement strand
CTATTTTGTTTTAGTTGTCAAAAAAAAAATCCTTGAATGCAAGAGTGGATGGATAAGAAAAAGAAATGTAAACCAAGTCCAATTTTTCAAGGCCGTTGGGCTAAAAATAAATAAATATATAAATAAAAGTCTTTCTAACCCGGCGATCTGCCATAATGAATAATAATAATACATTGTGTAAATAAAAGAAATTATCCTATATAGCTCGAAGAAATTCTAAGAAAAGCACCGTTTTGACCAAACATACTGAACGTATCAGAAAATGTTGCAAGAGATAAGAGGACAAAGTTAAACCTTTTCAACGTCCTCATCTGAATCCGATGGAGGATCAAAATAACAAGAAGGCAATTCAATAATCTTGTATCCAGTGCATCCAACTCGAAGTAATTGTTGCACAGAAGCACCTGCCACTCTTCTTTCGATCATTTGATTCGAATTGTCCCATCATTTTCGCGAAATGTTCCTCGCTTTCGTCTGTAGCGCCGAAAATAATGGACGATGTGAACGGAATAATATCATCTTCATCGAAAAAAGAAGAAGACCGTGTTCTCAATTGATGTGAGGGAACAGCGATATAAGTTTTCTTATCACCTTAAATGCATCGTGTTCTTCCTCTTTGTGAACGCATACGAGACTTCAAAACAAAATGAGCAATAGTTATATCATCTGACGAAATTTATATTATGACAGTTGAAGGAGGCTAAGGAAATGAAGAGCGTATTGTTTTCGTCTCTTTCAAAAGATGAACTTGCTGAATCGACATCAACTGAACTTCCGTACGGTCAGACGAACGCGGAGTTTTGGGGACGGGCAACGAAAGAATAGATGATTCATCACTTCTGCCACTGCCACCAGCAGAAGTACCAGTAACAGCATTACCACAATTATCATTGTCAAGGCCATTGTAATGCCAAGCATATAATAACTAAAACGTACATTCCATGATGACTTGTGTCTGCTAAAAAGTGTTGTACTGGCTTTAATATTGGGTGACAGTGTAATCTTGTATTCCGTTGAAGACGTGCGACTACTATTGCTACTACCATCGTTCATTCTTTTCATTTCATCCTCGTGACGCTGAAAACTTTCCCTCTCAATTCCACTTAAGCCTGCTCCTGGGCAGAAGGTTACTGCTTCTTTGACACGAAGTTTAGGGATCGTCCACAAATTACGTATGACGTTTTTTTTTTTATTTGAATAAAGACGATCATAAAATTGCTGTGAAGTTAAGGACACAACGATATAAACAAAATAAAAACGTCTTACGCAATTTGTGGACGAGCCCTTATCTTCCACAATGACATTTCCATGGCCAAATTGTGCGGAAGAATAGCAAACGGTCTCAATTTACACTATTTCGGGCTTCATGCGATTGGGGAACGATTCACGAACTGGAGCATCAACATCACTGCCAGTAGCAATAGTTTCCCTCTATCTTCGTTGCCACTTGTGATCAGAAAATCACAAAAAACTTGCTTTGGAACTTTAAATTCATTCATTGTAAGAAGAATGAAAGTCGGGAAAGCACAAAAATCTAATGGGTACGTGCGTGAACTTTTCGAGGTCTTTCTGTAGAAACAGTCTAGTAATTGAACGTTGAGTGACGAGAAAAATGTGAGAAACGAAACAAGTGAAAAACGAAAGAACTTAAAATCATGAGGCAGAAGCGATTTTTAGTTGTTTCGTTTTTTACTTGTTGCGGTTCTCACATTTTTCTCGACACTCCACGTTCCATTTTTTTCTGTTTTTATGGAAGGACATTGAAAATTTCACGCACTTGAGTCGTAGGAGTTTCATTTTTTATTATATAATCAACATTTCATCAAGAAAGAGAATTTTCCTATTTGAAAGCGTCTGTTGAATACATTTTTTTATCAGAATTGTTAATAAAAATGAAAAATATTGTCGAACGTCCGTTTGTTCCATCAGAATATTAATGTAGGGATAAAATGAACAATTATGCAAAAACGAAAAAATGGATTTTTTCTATTAAAGAGTGACCGTTTAATGCATTTATTTATCAGAATTGTTTATAACAGTGGTAATTATTTTGAATGTCCATTTTTGACATGAAATTTTTATTTTTGAAGGGAAACCTCATAATTTTGCAGAAAAAAATGCATTATATATATAAAGAGGCGCTAAATTATGAAATTTGTTTACGAAATTTGCTTACAAAAATAAAAAAATTATACTTTAGTGTTTGATTTCAACGAAACATTAATATTACTCGACTTTGCGGAGAAACACGTGCTGAAAAGAACTCCCAGGCTTCAATGTACAGGAATAATCAATTTTGTTCATAAATTTATTTATAACAATTGAACAGATTGCACGAAATTCATCTGAGCTGGTTAGGATTTTTTAATCGATTGTGAATTTATCAGTTTTTCACCATGTTGTGTTACAATCAATGAATACTACATAACAGACAGCTCAAATATGAAAAATTATGGTTCTTTGACATTTTGCAACTGGAATAACAAACAGAGCCTTTTTAGCAAAATCCCCCTCGGCAGACCTCTTCAGAATTTAATTAGCATTAATAATAAAATAAAAAGATGGAAACGGATGAAAATTGTAGGCTCTGGATAACTTTGAACCCCAATTTTTTAATTCGCCGCACTGTGTGATTTCTAAAGAAAACAAAAATCTTGGTGAACTTATTGTTATATAATCTTCATTTTTTAAATAATTTTTTATTCATCGCAAAAATGCTTTAATAATTATGGTGGCAAAAACTGGCTTCCTGTGATACAAAAACCTCCATAAAACGTGCAGTGTTGTCGTTTGTCTAATTATTTTATAATACTTTCCTACTCAGTTTCTAATGCAAAGTAAAAGTTCTTAACAAAATATTTTGAAATATTTGAGACAGAAAATAGAATTTCACTTATCACCGAATCAGCTAAAAGCTGTTTTGTCCTTAAATAATAATCAAAATGTTTAAAAACGATCAAAAAGAATATTTTACAATAAAAAGATATATTCTTGTTTGCAATGCACCGCCTAATGTGTACCGAAAAACAAAGAAAAGAAAAATAATGATCAGTCATTGATAACGTTTGATACCTTTTAATAAAAGAATTTCTCACCCGGCTATCTGCCATATTGAATAACAATAATACATTGAGTAATTAAAAAAAATTAATCTATATAGCTCGAAGACAATCTAAGAAAAGCACCGTTTTGACCAAACATAGTGTGTATCGAACATAGCGAACCGTGTTCTCAATGGATGTGAGGGAACAGTGATTAGATGATTCCTCAATTCTGCCATAGAAAATTTGAAGCATAGAATCACTAAAGCGTACATTCAATGATGACCTGTGACTGCTAGACAGTGTTATACTGGGTTTAATATTGGGTGACAGTGTAATCTCGTATTCCATTGAAGACGTACCACTACTACTTCTACTGCCATCGTTCATTCTGTTCATTCCATCCTCGTGTGCTGAAAACTTTTCCTCTCAATTCCACTTAAACCTGCATTGTCAACGTCATTTGCAATGCCAAGCAGAGATTCACAAAGACCTACTAAAAGATTATCTACTGTGTTGAATTCCGGGTAACAGTGGAATCTCCTATTTGGTTGAAGACGTGTTACTGCTACTACCTTGCATTCTGTTGTGACTTTCTGTTCAACGAGTTGAGAAGCAGAAGCAACATTTATTCGCGCTTCCGCTTCAATGGATTGCGCAGTGCATTGATAAACAGATGCAGGAACTTTTAACGCCTCACGCTTGGTACGCAAAAGAAGCATTATGCAGGCGTATGCCACAAGTTTTTCGACGTCGTTTCTCCTTGTAGATACCCCTAGGAATTCTTGCAAAACCAAGTGCGACGAACATTGCAAGGAGAAAGCGCGTCAGATGATGCTGTGGGATGCACTTGGGCAGCAGACAAATCAGTAGAAGGACGAAAAGGCAGTCGGGTTAGCACAACATATGGAAGGAGCTCACTGGGTATCAAGAAAGATTGCTTATCTTCTACGACATTTATAGTACATGACCCTCCTGTACTTGGTGAACCCAAGTACAAAACTGCTAGAATAACCTCAATGACAAAGGAATAATTGGATACTGATTTGATGCTAATGTGACGATAAAATGCACAGTTTTCAATGTATCTAATTCTTTTATTATACATTCTCATCTATGTCAGTTTCAAATGAGGAATTACTTTTCAAAAACAAAAATTTAAAATATAAAAAGGAAATAATTGAATGTCACTCATTTTGCAAAGGGCTGAATAACTTTTTTGGGATATTTAAAACGAGCGAAATCTATCTAAAACAGGTAGAGAATAAACAGCAGTGTAATAAAAGCACTATTTTTAGTTTTAATCAAATTAATATAAATCCAAGTCCTTATGCAAATTCCTAACAGAACCTCTTAGAGAATGAACTTTATACTTATGCTATTAGCCAGAAAGCAAAACCTAATAGGTGCCTCCTGGGCATTCCACACGACCATTTAAAACCTCATAGAGATAGTCATAGAGAAGTATCTTGTACTTCGCAATATTGTCAGTCGTGTTTTGAAAGCACATCAGTTCCTAATAGAGCCTATCAAGGAAAAAATTAAAGTTAACTTTAGTGCTAGCAGCTTTTTAAGTGCCGAACACAACCCATTAGAAACAAAATTCAAAGCAAAAGGCTCTTAAGAACTACTTGAGACCGAATTACGGTTTTAAACAGATTCTATTCACAACGTAATAGGCATTTTTAATAGGAGTCTTGACTGCAGTGGGTACATTGAGCTACTGCGCTTGAGTTTGTGTTGCTCAGTGCAGTGGTTTCAGAACGTTAATATCTGTGGCATGCGCAGTAGTTATTCCTAACTATTTTTGTGTTTTGTCACGACGTGTGTCAATTTAAAAATACATAAAAGTCATTAATCCGCATGCCAGAGACATCAGCATTCCAAAACCGCTGACGCAGTGGTTGACCAGAGTTGGCGCTAAAATAACGGGTTGTTTTCATTCAATTACAATTTTTTGTAGAAAAAAAAGTAAGTAAATACAATTTTTATACATTCTTATATATTTGATGGGACTAAAAGGTCTTTTTTTGAAATAGAATGTTGACTTAAATATCATGCTTGTTTTAAAGTTTTTAAGAGAACAAGTTTGTCAGTTTCATTCGAAATTAGGCGCATAACTTTTCTGCCGCTATTTTTCAACAAACAGCTGCAGCGGTAAGTACTGACCAAAATAAACATATAAAAAATATCAAAGAATAAGCTTCAAAATCTGCCAACATAACGCGACAGCACCAAATTAGAAATTTGTGTTTGCATCAAAAATTTATTCTCAATCGAAGATGTCACTTTCCGAGCCAATTTCTCGGCATTTGCGAGAAGTTTTGATTTTCGGCTAACGAGTACGATTAATTCTGTGTGCGTACCAGATATTTAATAAAAAATGATTGTGGATCAATTAAATTAGGGTGCCTACACTTCAGCAAACTTATACACGGATCGCAGCAGAGAAAGTGCTTCATAGGTTTGGAATATGAGACTGATCAGAGCCGGTGTAAAACCAGATAGCAAAATTATCAGAACCAAGTTATAAGCCAGTCAGGTGACGGTTACGAACCGGGGGCAAAATCTGGTTAGAGACTGTTAAGAGCCGGTTTAAAAACAGGTAGGAATATTATGATAACCCGGTTACAAACCAATTTGGTGACAATTACAACTCGGCGCGGAAATTAGGATGGGTGCTGGTAAAAGCTGGTTAGGAATCGGGTGCAAATATTACAGGATGCGGGTTGAAACCGTTAGGTGCCGTTGCCAAACCAGAGACAAAATCTGGTTAGAGACCGGTTAGGGCCAGTTAGAACCCATTCTTATTCGGTTTCTAACCTATTTATATCCGGAATTGTTTAAAGCAGGGATGCTGTATCTCTCATGATTCATAAGGTACGTTCAATAATCTTTCATTTCGTGCTTATAAATACTTTTCTATTTTTTATAGGAAAGTCGATATTTGTTTACATTGAGCAATATCCACTCCACGCATGTTTAGCACAGTACTTTAAACCAATCAATAGTTTGAAAAAGAAGTCGATAGTTTGGAATTTTTTGATACATCTTAAATAAAGAAGCCTTGTATTCTCTGAAACTGGTGCGGTTCTTTCCTATTCTAAACATTGGTATTATTGACGTTTCCCAAACGTCATATCGGACGAAAAGCGGTATTTCTTGTGCATGTGTTACAAAATGGTACATTGTCACGCTATTGCGGCAAGTAGTTAATTGACGATGAGTGTCAAGTTCGTCACACGAGTATGTAAGAGGACCCATTAATACTTTTTCTTAAATGCTTAATTTTCATGCGGAATTTGAATTTTCTTGAACCATATATACAATTTTTTCTGATTATTGATGTCTGTTCTCCGATGTATCCCGGGGTTTTCAACTTTTTCTTGTTTTCCTGTAAAAATAAGTGATGCAATTAAATTTCTTCACTAAAACTTCCTGTACCTATCTAGAAATTACCAGTTTTTGATAAATCCAATAGATCCTCATCACGGTTATGTTCCTTTTCTCCCTTGATAATTTTTTTATGCTTCTGTCCCGTCCAGTGCTCCCTTGCCCTGTACGTCCCTTATTAGGAACTTGGTCCTTTGAGTCTTTGAAATTATTTTCCCATTTTTGCTGATGAACATCCGAGAGGCATGATGATTTTTGTTTACTTTATCTACAAAAGTAAATACCACAAAACTTAGAAAAAAAACGATAGCATTAAAGTATGGACCGTGAAAATTATGTACGTATTAAAGCATGTAACCAGATAAAGTCCCAACATATTTAGTGACTGCTATTATAGCACCCGTTCCATCTTTTCATAACCACAAAATGTATGGTCTCAAAACTCACAGAAATGTAACATTATCAGATGGAGCATAGATTAAGAAATTGATTTCCCATGAAAAACGTAACTAAAATTTTTTATTCTTTTTCAATAATACCAGAATTTGTACTTCTATTTATACCTCGTGTGATTGCAACTTCACTCGTGTGCTAACCGCCGACTTTTGCTTTGAACCTCCGGTTTATGCTGCAAAATTCACACACGCAATTAATCGCTTATTTTGCGCACTTTTATCACAAATAACTATTCTCTACGTTTTTCTGAAAGACGTTTCGCTAACGATTCGTATGTATCCTGGAGCCAGTACATTTTTTGTTAGACGTAAGCAGGCACGTTGAATAATTTGTAAAAAATTGTTCAATTTGACAAGGAAATCTGAGATTGACACCGAACTGTCCGAATTACCGTGTGATGTAAAAAAGGTATTACCTCTGGTACTTCAAAAATTTGTTTACCCAAAATTGAGTTGAAGAAGCGTGGGCAGAAAATGACCTGCTATATGACTACTATTAATGGCGATAGAATGGTATATTTTGATTTAGAAATGAAACCCACAATCTCGCGTCCTAAATAAATAAAACCTCATTCTATTTTTATACACTTTGATGGTAGTATCTGAAAAGTCAAGGTATATGGCACGCGGTATAAATCCTTTTCTGCGTATCAAAGTACTGTGGCGGTTTCTACGGTTTCTTGCCTATGCGGAAATTGCAGAAAAGTTGACGCTGATAAATATAATACATCGGCTGATGTTTCATTGAAGAAGAAAACCCCGCTTAAAGTTGATCCTGAGCAGCTTAAGGATACTGTGTCAGAGCCTGATGCTTACAATTCCTGGATCAATTTTTAATCCTTGCCGAGAGACGATGAGGGGTTACAGGGTAAGTTAAATTCCGAATTGAAACCAGGTTTGAGGGCACTGACCACCCTAGATTTAAACTACGCCCATCAATTGAAACACCATCTTCAGAGGTTGGAATATTTTGGGTTTAGAGTTCGTATTGAGTCGAGCCATTCTATTGAAAGTCCATCAATCATGCTGATTCGGCTTTCCTCAAGCGATTTTAAGAAACACATGGCTCGATTCAGCTAATATTAAAGATTCTGCTTAAAATGTACAAAAACTTATTTTTTCTTATAAGAAATATGTGATGAAGTTAATGGACCTTGCGTCAACCTCTAAATACTTTATTGTTTAAAAAAAAAACGAAAAATGAATTCATTTTCGTAGGAATTTAAACAATTTGTGCATTATTCGTAAAAATTAGGAAGAATTTTTGGACTACCCTAGTGCACACTAAAATAATGGATTATATCGTTTATGATCATGGATTTTAAAATTTAGGGCGGCAATTTATAAATGTTATGTCCTACAATCTTGATCTTAATTTTTTTAAATCCCAAATTATAATGCTTTCAACATCTAGATTTTACGGCTTAATATCCACAGATTGCTGTCCTAAATTATATTATAAATTATATTATATTATCTAAGATTATAAACGGTATCATCCATTTTTCTTAGTATGATTCATGTGCATCTACTAAAAACAATGGTTAAGGGCATGTGATACTTAGAAAATTGTCGATTTTACCAGTTTTAGGTTCCCCCGGCTTTTTTTCTATAAATAAATATTTTGTCTTAAAAATTTGGGAAATGATAGCGAACATGCTAACGGACGTCCCCACACACTTTTTTTTTTGGGTGTTAATTAAAAAAGGTTTTAATTTAGCAAAATGTGATTAATTTGCATAGCGCTTAGGAAATAGTATCGATTTTTTCAGTGTTAGATTCCCCCGGCCTTTTTCCTAGGATGAGTAATATTTTGCCTTCAAAATCTGGGAAATGATAGAGAACATGCTAACTTCCAAACTACACAATATTTTTGGCCGAAAACTTTGGACTTACAAATAAACATAGTAACTAATCGCCCGGAACTAACCTTGTTTGTAGGCAATCAAAAAAGTTTATTTCACAAATAATTTCCAGATTATCGGAAAGGCAGAGATGAAAAACGATGTAACTTCAAAATAATGCATAAAATTTTTATTTAGCACAATAAAATTTTTTGTTTTTAGCCCTCAAAAAAGAGTCCGGGGACGTCCGTTCTGATATTTTATAGCATCTCCGAATTCAGTTTAAAATGTTCATTTTTGTGGAAACAATACACTATCTGTTTTACAAATATACGTGACTTTATAAACAGGTAGCGATTTGTTTCATTCATAAGATTATTATACATAATGTATAAACTTACAGAATTAGCTTCTGACTAGTTGGATGAGAAATGCTGGGAGACGCTAAATTTCGTTTATAATGAGCTTCCCATTTGAGTTTAAATTTTAGTTTGTTACCAACATCTGGTAATAATTCTTTCAAGGATTTTGAGTCGAGGTTTGAGCATATCTCTAAGCTAATGTTTTGATCTGTGACATGAAAAATAAGAAAATAACTAAGCTTGTGTACTTTTGTTGTTGAAATTTCTGAGTTCGTTTTTTAGGTACACAGCAAGAGAATCTTAAAATAAATTATTTTGTATTGTATTATCTGATCATGTTCGCTTTAAAGATTATATGACGTGGATGCCCAAATTGTGGATAATTTGTGAATTATTTTGTCTATTTCATCAAAAAAAAATCTTATGTAAGAAATCATTCTTTTAGTGTAAACTCAAAGTGCACCTGAGGCTACCCGACAATTGATAAGCATTGCCCTATTTTTTAACATCATTTTTGTGGTCAAAAACTGTTACAACTTTTGTAAATAGCAGATTATAAAACTCTAATAAATCAAAGATAAACGTATAAAAGTCTTACCATTAAAACAATTTACTAAAGATTCCATGCCCAATTCTACAAGTAAGCTATCGATCGTGTCGGCAGTTCCTTCCTCCAATTCAGGCAAATTCTGTCACATTCTGTACTGAAATTGACCGGCATCCGGATCCGGAAATACAAAACTCAACGGTCGCTATATTTCGTCGCAAGGTGACCAGTGATGCCAATGTTGGCACCCTGTGTTACTGCGCTTGTGCTAGGGCCGCGCGCTGGGTGGCAGCGCTTGACGCGCAATTCAAAATCACTTTAATAAACAATTCTTGTAATTTAAATCAATATTTATTAAAAAATGCACAAGAATGCACATATATTGTGTAACTGTTAATTTGAGGCAAAAAAATTATAACACATATATTCTAAAAATAACAGTTTATTTTTTATGAATTTCAAAGACTAACTTATATTTTTACAAAACATTTGATTATAATTGAAACTTTTTGCAAAAGTGATTGAAAATCATTATTTATAATGTTCTTAATATTTTGTATGTATTTTTTGGGGAATTCATATAATTATATAACCTCTAAATACGCAAATTGTCACGACTGCATTGTAGTTATGATTCAAATGCACAATTATTATTTTGAGCATATTTTGATACTTTTTTAAGACAAATTAACATAATGTTCTATAGGAAATTGAGTACGGGGAGCAAGCTCGGACTTTGGATTTTAATAAAAATAAACTGTTCATCATAAAATATATGTTTTATACATTCTTTTCTTTGCCTAAAACCAAAAGTTACATAATTTTTATACATTCTTGTACATATATTAATAATTATTTATTTGAATTACAAGAATTGTTTTTTAAAGTAACTTTGAATCGCGCTCCAAGTGCGGCCAACCAGCGCGCAGCTCTAACGCAAGCGCAGTAGCACAGGGTACCAACATTGGCATCACTGAAGGTGGCACAAATTTTACTAGTATACAGAAATCGGAATATTTGGAACATGGCAAACTTTTTCATAGAAATTATATCTGTACATATTTAATTTTCCTTAAAAACATGGTGCATTATTTTTTATTAAAGTTCTTTCATACTTCGGCAAATAAGCATGCTGTTTGCTTGTTAAGATTTGAAAGTACGATTCGAATTAATTTAAAATAATACATTTTTTTGTAGTATGTGTGTCATGTGTTTTGTATCAAGTCTTATAGTTCTTACATTAAGTAAAATAACGTGATTGTTACTTGATAACATAGGCATCTTTCAAGTATATTAGATATTTGTTTCAAATTAATAATTATTTCAAGAAAAATATTCAAGAATCAAGTAGAGAGAAATTATTTCTGGAGTACATACACTCATGTTCTTGTCTCAAGAATATTAAAATTGTTTCAAGTATATTGGTAGTCAACATAAGTAGATGAAATTACTTCGATCAAGAAACATTGAGTTAGAGTGTTAGTTACTTATCCTGAGAATCTGATATTTTTAATTCAATATTTTATTGAACTTCAGGCAAATAAGTATAATGGAACAAATCAATTCAACAGTTATTTGCTTTGAA
>NC_046657.1:171300179-171309372 GCF_010883055.1 Belonocnema kinseyi | reverse complement strand
TAAGAAATTGTCCTGATTTTATTATTTTCTTGATTCAAGAAAATCGTTCCCTTGTTAAAAGAAAATATTGATTTCTTTCAAGTAAAATCTGCCAAGTCATTTAGCAGTTTAGTTCCTATGTCCGGAGTAATGCACTTTGGCGAAGAATTTCAAAAAAAAAACATAAAAAAGTTCCAAAGAATCTACAATAATAGAAATTTTGTCAGACGATGATGTAACTATTGTCCCTTTTATCTGGAAGTCTCGTGTTCGATCGCCAAGATGATTGAGATTGAGATGAGTAAGATAGCCGGGTGAGAAAGACTTGTATAAAAAGTTATTGAACATTATCAATGACTGTTAATTATTTTTCTGACCTTCCTTTTTTAATACGCATTAAGCGGCAAAAATAATGATATTACTATTTCTTTTAAAGCTGTTCGGAGCTGTCCAACGTTACGTCCATTAAATTAATAAAACACTTTTCCTTCGATGCATTAGAAAGCGCTCTAGAAGTTTGAAATTTAACAAATGTGATAGTATTGTAAAAAAGATAGATGAAACACCATGTATAAGACACTTTTCAATTACAAAGGAAAGACCTTTTATAACTTTTAAAATCAAACATTTTGATTCCTCGCACAGTTTTTTTTTAAAATCATTGTCGCACGCAACCGCAGTTAGTGCAAAATTCTTAATCGGTATTAAAAACAATTATAGTAATTAAAACCAATAAGTAGCATCAAATATAGAAGAATGTATATAAGTTTCATTAACTTACATTTTTGTTATACAAAAAATTCTAATTGAATAAAAAGAACCGCTTATTTCAAAAATGCATGTGTTACAAATATTTCTTTAAATTGAAATGAAAATTTATGCAGTTTATATGCAGCAGTGTGCAAATTTGTAATTAATATTTATTTAATTGAAAACAATGGTACTTAATACCCATTTTCAATCTTAATACAGACTAGCAATTTCGCGCCAACTCTGGCCAACCACTGCGTCAGTGATGTTAGAACGCGGAGATCTCTGGCATGCGCAGCAGTGATTCCTATGTATTTATAAATTGACACACATCGTGACATAACATAAAAATACATGAATGCATAAGGTGCCCACTGCAGTCGAGACCCTTAGTATAAATGCCTATTAGGTTATGAATAGAACCTGTTTAAACCCGTACCGCAGTCCCTAGTGGTTCTTAAGAGCCTTTTTCTTTGATTTTTTTTCTAGTGGCTTGCATTCGGTACTTGAACGGTTACTAGAACTAAAATTAACTGGAAATATTTTTTTCCTGATAGTCTCTATAAGGCCGAGTAGTCACTTTGTCGCGTACCAAATAATAATCAATAATGATTCCTGTTTCCCATTATCCTGAAAAAAGCTGCACACAAGTTTAAAGAACAAAATTTTTTGATATTAGAATGGACGAGGCCTCGTCTTCCTTTTACATGATTTTGTGCGTCGGTACCCTTACTGGTGAGTTGTGGGAGGTGCTTCATGGAATCATGAGCTCTGGAGGAAGAGCCTGATTTCTTGGGCACCTAACAATTCAACTATTAGCAATAATAACGCTTGAATTTTTTTCGTTGGTTTCTTTAAAAGAAGTAGCTCAAAAACTATCGGAATGTGTAGAAAACTCTATTTTGATTATTTTATAGTAAGCCCCCTTCCTTCGGCGTACGTCACATATGATAAATACAAGTATGCGAGATAGAGAGAGATACGCCAGGGTCTAAACAATCCCAAATATTAGGACCTAACGTATAACCCTTTTAGATTGCTAGTGCAAGTGTTTTGGTTGCAACTTTCGTTGTCTTAATTTAATTTCCATGACGTGAGGGGTACCACGGACAGCGAGTGAGGGGCGAGAGTCTATAGGGCTGCATATGCCGTTATAGGAACGGAAAGAGTCGTTTTAAGAATTTAGTGATTTTCTCCTTTTCGATTAAAAAGATAATTAAATTTATTTTTAAAATTTGATTTAAAAGACAGGTTCACAATCTTTTAGGCTGAGATTTAGGCACCTTGTAACTGGGACCAAAGATAAATTTAGAATAAAATTAAATTGAAAAAATGTTAAATCATAAAAAACCTCTTCAAATTAGGACTAGAAGGATCACGAAATAGGCTCAAGCACGCAAATTCTGAAAAGTAGACAAGAGTCACATCATCTGCACGCGTTTCACACGAGTAAAATGAATATAGGGAATTGCGTTAAAATTATGAAAATATAAGCTTGTGCCGCAAATTTACTACCTCGATAAATCGAGGTTATGTTCAATAAGAATATATGCGTATACGTATATGATTGCGCCTGTACGTATGCGTATATAATTTGACTTAAATTGGGCGCCAGCCAGGCTCCTTCGATTTGTTATATGTATTGCCGGCCAAACTAAAAAAAAGGGAATATTCAGTGAATGAGGACAATAGAATTAAGTATTCCTTCCAAAGAAGAAAAATTTTCAAAGCTCGCCACCTGAAACGGAGGAAGAAAAACAAGGAGAGGATGAGGGCTAGTATCTTTGGGAAAGGGGGGGGGGGGCGGTTCTTGAAATCCAACGACCGATTTACACATGTGAAAAGGAAAGAACATTAAAATCGAATTTTCTTTTAACAGTACAGATTTCTAAATTTAAATTTTCTTAAATTTAAACGAAATGAGTTGGAAATCAGAAAATCAAGGCGATTACGTGGTCAGTTGCTTGAATTCCTAGAGATAGTAAATTTTAACCTAGAGAGAAAATAAAACTAAATGAACCGAAATTGAATCCCAGATTTCGCGGAAAACTCTACGCACTGACTCGGCTCGATCACGTTTCATTAATAAATACAAAAATAATCAGAATTGAGCAATTAGGAGAGGTCAAACGAAGCAATGGGACGGGTTGGACAGAGTCCAAGAGTCTGACACGAATTGTCCATTGCATCGCTTACCGAGTATAATATATCTAACCTATCTAATATCTAATATATCTAACTTTGATCTGACCTAAGCACCCGTGGGCATACATGCATTGACAATATACGTAAAGTTACCGGAACCTGCGTTCCGAAAGGGACAGGTAAACTCACTGAACGATTGGACGTTTCAGGACAAAATATAAGAGGGAACCGTACTAACCTCAGTCAAAAAGATATACCCCATTTTCAAGCCAACAATAGTACAAAATAACGAAAGGCAAAAGGTAATAAGATAATGAAAATGAACAAAGGCAAACCGAAAAAAAAGAATTAGGGTCGATAAAACTAACTAACCCAGTGTATAGATAAAATATGGTAGAAAGGAGGGTTACGTAATTACAAAGCTCATATTTTGACTACAATAATTCAGGTCAGTTTATTCAAAATTTAAGAAAAGTCAATAAAAGAACATACAGTCCCTTAAATAATAGCGTGATCACTGTTGTGAGAAAACGAAAAGAGTCAATACGAAAATTCTTTCAAATACTGTTTTATTTGATCGAAAACTTTCATCCAAATACATTAGTAGAAGGTCCAATCACCTTTATCGTCAATAATCACTTGGCATCTTCGAGGCATACTTTGGACAGAACCGCGATTTGGGAAGTCATCGACATTTTTCACCTTTTTGAAACGATTCAACCACTTACTCACAAACTGTTTAGACTTTTGCATATATTTCGCAGCAGCCGATTGGGTTATTATGGGACCTTTAGGGTGAGAGCACAAAAAAACTGCTTCGAAGCGCGAAGCGTATGCAGCACTTATTTTGGAAAAATGCTCGGTTCGTATTAAAAAGAACAGTCAGCTGATTCTCTTTCATAAAGCATGAAGGACTATACTGACCTCTATATGAAAAAAATACACCATTCGCATTTACCGATTGCTAGTAATCATCACCACGCTCTTATTTAACCGACTGTAACAAGAGAGTTAAAGAAGAACACAATAAAAACATAAAAGAACAATTGCAGTTCAAGCATAGTTAACAAAAAGAATAGTCTTGGTAATATAAAATCGCAACAGTAGGTAACAAAATACGAACGCTAGGTCCTGACATGTCAGACAACTCAACGACGCCATTAACGAGAAACAAAATGTCATGTAATAAATATCTTTTTGCTATTATTTTGCTATTTTTTACATACAAATTTTTTTTGCTATATTAGCATTCGAGAAAACCAGGCAGCGCTAGCTTGGCGGCAGCTCAGCGGCGCCCTGTAAACAAATAATTAAATTATATAAAATGTCTAGTTTACATTTTTTTGTCCTCTGGAGTTTTGTGTTCTTTCATTATTTTTCAGTGTTACATCAAGCTCTTTAGTAAAATTAACCCTTATAAAAAAACAAAATACCCAGTAATGAAAACACGTGTTGAAAAAAGTCGATATCTGCATAGATGGAACTTGCTTATAAAATAGTAACATGGTATTTTCAAGCGTAATAATTTCTCACTCCTTATCGTTACAAAAATAACCATTATAATGGACCAACCCCCAGAGCCACTAGTGCCTAGCAGCCGAGGTGAATCCTTATCCCGAGTGCAACCGTGGCCAAGGACGACTAGGCAAAGGACGACGTCAACAGAGGCAACCTCCTTCACGTCCCCTGCATAGAGACGTGACTGTCACAATCCACTATGTGTACGGCTAAAGGCGCACCTATAGCCGTCCACCTGTAAAAGAGATACATTGGCTCATAACCGACCTACTTCGGACCAACAAGCAGTCCTGTAAGTGTTTCCTGATGCACACTAGATACACGACTACAGACGCAATTGTAGCCGTTTCTCGAGCGAGAGGGTACGCTGACTTCAAGTCTTCCTACCCTCCGGGATCGCCTGGATCTTACCCCTTTCTGCAAAAATATTCTATATTTCCTACCTCTTTCTATCAGAAACATATCTTCGAACCGACTCGCGCATACTAAACTCATTGCGCAACACGTCCGTCCCTTGTCTCAAAACGAATGATATTGGATGAAAACTTAAAACACATCTTAGAATAACCTTTCCTAAATTCCATGCCATAGATAATTTCTTAGCTTCTTTGATTTAATTAGTTTTTGTTGTATTCCCTTATTACTTAACCTGATTACTTTTATAAAGGAGTTTTTATCTGCACAGGAAAAATTTGAAATGAATCTTATTCATTCGAGAGCTAAGATTGGAAGTGCGATAGAACACGTGGTTTCAACATGACGGTTGTCTAGCGCATTATTCGGCAATCGCATGTGAAGTACTGAATTGCGAATTCAGCGGTCTTTGGATCGGTATACGAGGTCCGATAAATTGATTTGCCAGATCGCCAGACCCTGTGTCGGCGGATTTCTTTTTGTGGGTTTATTTAAAGAATCTAGTTGGTCAAGAAGTGCCAACAACTCGGTAGAACATGAAACAGCGAATCAGAACTGCTTGTAATCAAATAAAACCAGATACATACCGCAGTTGTGTGAAAACCTTCCATTTTGAGCACTTAATTCTAAATGTTAATCGAAAACAAGCACTTGGATTCTAATCGGCAAGGGGGTTCACTAAAAATAAGCATCCCCGATAATGAGAGGCGAGGGTACTTGCCAAAAACAAGTACTATGATAAGGAAAGCAAAGGGACTGACTGGAAAAGCACCCAAAAGGAAAGAGGCAACTACTCTGTCTACGTCGTTGTTTCTGGTTAGCGCTGATAGTAGTTAACTCATTGACTGATTACATACTTTGAGTCAAAATAAGCCATTTATTTTTAACAATAAAACTGAGCTTTCTAATTTGTGTACTTTCCTTTAGCCCTCTGTCCAGGTAGTTGAAAGAGGTGTTAAAAATGTAATTGATTACAATTAAACAGACCTTCTGCAAACAATCAACACGTCTTTTTTTGCGTATTTCATGAATAGACAACAATCTCATTGTTCGCCAATTCAGCCCCATCTGACGCGATTCGAAACGATTTTTTCAAATAAAACTTACGTATTTCTTATGGTATATGTAAGGTACATTTTTATGAACTCCCTTCTTCTTTTCGAAAATAAAAAGATTTTATTACAAGCATTTTTTCATTAGATGCGTACGTAAAAAGTGGACTTACGCGCAACAACGTGAAATTGCCATAGAAATGTTAAAAATTACTCACGAGAGTATAATCCTCTCAACTAGACTTAAATTTAACAGGGTATATAAAACTGACAGCGAACAGTCGACAATTATTGTCTGCTAGTAAATTTACACATTTCGTAATATTTTCCACTGAAAGATATAATATTTATATGAAAATGTATTTTCATATTTCGAAATGTAAAAACGCAACATACGCCGTAATAAATATTTTGAATCTAATATATTCTAAAGATAAGAACTAAATAAATTGAAAATGTATTAAATTATATAAATAATTTAAAGTAAAAATCGGTTGAGTAAAAAAAAACATTGTATTGTTATATTTATTGTAAAAGTAAAAAAGATCATTATTATTTAAATTTGTCTATATGCGTTCTCCTCATTCTTATACAAATAATTTAGAGGGTGCTAGAACCCATCTAATATCAAATTTTAATAAAAATAAAACTAAACATGAAAATTAAAAATTAAATTTAAAGGAGTCAACGAATTTTTCTTTTCATGCAAATAGATTTTAAATAAAATATTTTTTCGCTCTATAGATAAACCTGTTGTTAAATTAAAGTGAAAATTTGAACACATTTTTTTAATATAAATAAATATCAAAAAGTAACTATAATTGTTTATCACCGTTTGTCTATGTTCAAAAATCTAAAACAGTATTACAGTGAATCAGGTAATATCAGAGCGTTGCGTGTTACCAATAGGATGCGTATTCAGAAAAACCATTTGCACAAATTTCAAAAAGTTCTCGTGAGATTTGGGATACAGTATGTTGAAAAAAAAGGAGAAGATAACCCTCTGCAGAGCTTCGATGAGATGAGTAGATAAATCGAACATGATGCCATTCATTGTCAGCCAGTATTCCCTTGTCTGATCATCATCTATTTAAAACAATTTTCATATATACTACATTTAATATATAAGAATACTTTTTTAATATTCTTGGATAAATGCTGATTATAGCCTTCAACCTTGTTGAAAGTTTCGGGTAGAAATTTATTCCGAATTAATCCGAAATTTGTATCCGCACCAACCCGAATAAATCCGAACCATTCTGAAAAAATCGACATTTCGTTCGATCCAGATCGGTCACAAATTAATCAGACTCAATCCGGTTCAATCCTCACTTCCAATCGGAACAAAATGTTCAATCCGAATCAATTTGAACTCAGATCGATATATACTGAATTTTCAATTTTATTCACAGTGGTCACAATTTCGAAAAAACGACAAAAATTGAAGAAAAAGACAGGATTGGCATACAATATACTGTGAAGGAGTTTTTAGGTAAGCTGATTTCCCATTCGCAATCCCAAATTTGAACCAAAAAAAAAAATTGTGGCTTTAATGTGAGGCACAAAAAAACAGAAAAATGGTGTTATCTGAACAAAAATTACGTTATAGTGGGATTTTGCGGCTGATTTTTCATATAAAATCCAAATTTTCAAAAACAAAATGATGGCTCTGATCCATTGGAGCGGCCATTTCTCTATCATTCTTTTTTTTTAATTAGGACGTATTCATAACATTAGACGTTTTCAGAAAATTATTTGGCCCCCCTTAGTACGGTTTTTAAACGGTTCAATAACGCTTTTTGACTTTTACGTCTAAGCGAAATATTCAAAAAGGGCTGTTAAACATCAGCTTTAAGTTTCAGGTTAGTCGAGTTTATCATTTACAAATTTTATTCTACGCAAAAATTATAGAATTACACAGCTTCACACTCTGCCTACACACTTGTATTTACAAAGGAATATTGACTAGTATTCGCAAAAATTTCATTCCTGCACTAATTTATCGAAATGAGGTGATTGAATTTGTAATTTAGAGATTGAGTACATTAGCCTCAAAAAACATCAAATAGAATATTTGTAAATATTGTTATTCAGTAACATAGAATTACCATTTCTTACTAGTGATGTGGAAAAGTCTATTTTTCGCCAAACACAAACAATGATTGCTCAAGATACGAGGTTTGGGTGATAAATTTCCGGCCTGACCCAGAGATGGCGCCAGCAGGTCTAATTTTTAGCTTGTATTCTATAGTAATATATCTCATTAGCTTGTATCTCAATTTTCAAGTCGATTGCTCTATTAGTATACATTTGAGAGCCTACTGAAAAAATACACCTCGATTGTTTGTGCAGAAATGGAAAAATCATAGGACAGTGCGGTCATTACATACTTCTATATAAGAGGCCTAATACGACATTAAATTAAAGAAGAAATGGATTTCACTCTGAAAGACTCTTCTCCATCATATTCGATGGTTAAAGAGTGGGTTTCTGAATTTAAGAAAGGTCGTAGAACACTTCTGATGAACAACGTCCAGGACGCCCCATTGAGGTCGCTACTCCCGAAATGATCGAAAAATTTCATAAAATGGTGATACAGCGCCGCAGATGGAAGGTAAGTGGGATAGTTGAGATGACTAGGATGTCAACTAAGCGTGTACGAAATATTTTACATGAACATTTAGGCATGGAGAAGCACCGTGCTAGATGGGTGTCGCGTTTGCTAACAGTCGATCAAAAATTGACCCGGAAAACCGGAGGTAAAAAATTTCAGAGCAGCAAGGAAGTTATCGATGCTGTAAATGAGTATTTTGAGGAAATTGACGAATTGTTCTATAAAAATATCATCACTGCATTAGAAGACCTTATGAGACTTGTATTAGTCTTGAGGGAGATCATGTTGAAGAATAAATTGCGAAAAAAATGATAATAGTTTTTTTTTTCTTATCAGGACGAAAAATTTTCACCCCCTAAAACGCCATGGTAAACCGATCGCATCCCGGCATCATTACCGGCCGGGATCCGGTCGGTAATCCAGTCGGGTTATCCGGCCACAAACCGGTTAAAAACGCCTCACGCCAGACGTAGAAGGCGCCTTAAATGGCGAAAAATTTGAAAGTGTAAAGACTAAACATTGTCCGAAAATAGAGAAAATTAAAAAAATGGTAGAGTTTCTACTGTTATACATGGTACAATCGGTAAGGTTTATTAATAAGATCAAGCATTTTTAATAACTGTTTTTTTTAAAGAATTTAAAAAAGTTAATTTCTGTTTTACTGATCTAATAATTCTTTGACTTATAGTCTTCAAATAATAATGTATCTAGCATCCATTCT
>NC_046657.1:171284778-171300079 GCF_010883055.1 Belonocnema kinseyi | reverse complement strand
TTAATTTTCTTATAACTCTTTTTTTAGATCGAAAAGCGCAGAACGAAACAGTTGTTTTGATAGGTGATCAAAATGAATTGTTAAATAAAATGAAATTCGCAATTTGTGCGTTTAAGACTTTATTATATTATTTTAATATGTACGAATTTATTATCATAAAAATATTATGAGTTTCATTTGAAAAAAATGCCTAAATTGGTGGACAGTTTTAGCCTAAAAATTAATTTACACACAGGCATTACGTTCTACCTGTATGTGTGACGGCAGAATGTACTGTCTGTGAATAAGGCACTTAGTTTAGTCATTCTTTTTAGTTAAGCAAAAGATACTTTATTACATCTACAATATGGCCTTTATGATAAAGAAAATGTGAACATAAATATTACTGAAGAATCTATTAGATATGAAGAACGACCATCTTTGCGGTAAACAGTCTTTCTCCCTCCACCCACTTGCCAACAGTCTATAAAGTTACCTTTCAAAAAAATTCTTCAACACATAGAATCCAGTATCAATGTGTTGCTTCTACTTGTATAGAGAAACAATGAATATCGCCATTCTACTTTTTGCCTTCATGGTTTTGCCAAATTTTGCATGTAAGTGTACATAATATCATATTAATATACGAATTAGAAATCTTACATATTTTCAAAATTTAGACAGTACCTAATTAGTCCTAAATAATTTAGACGTACCCTAGAACCACAGGCTTCCATTTTATTTTTTGTGCGAAAGTGAAAGGATGACACATTGAGATTGTTCAATATATTCCATTTGCATTAAATATCAATCTTAAGCTTAAATTTGACTTTTGAATATACAAAATAAGATTTTAAAAAAAATTTCAATTTGAAAACGTTTTCTAACTAAAATATTTATTTAATGCCACGTTGCCAGAATCAAATCTTGTGACATATGGGAATGAAAATTTTAAGATTAACGGAATATTCCGTAGATCATTCAGGCGTTGGAATATATTACAAGAAAAATTTTAGTTTTTTTTATATATTTAGCTAGCAATATCTTTTTGAAATATTATTTTAGTGTTTTGTTAAATCTTGTGTCAACCTATATAAAAACCAATTTCTCTCCTTCGGATGGGGGTTAAGTAATGGAGAGCCGCGGGCGAAGATGGGGCATAGAAGAAGGGAAAAAATAAGATAAAGTTTTTAATAGATCAGGCCTACCCAGAAAGGGGATATTGAGTGAAAGAACCCATGCTTCCGTTCCACCACCACTTTCATCTGCTTAGCTGCAGAGGCTTGGGGTGGTGGTCGCTCTCGTGAAATCGAATGACTAGAGAGCAGGGGACAAGTCTTATAAGACAGCGAGTAATGCTAAAGCAGGACAAATAGGTCTAGGAGGAGTATGGAGAGAACAAAGTAAATAGTGGTAATACAGTAGAAGAATGGGACAAGAAAAATTAGACAGAAGAAGGTGTAAGGGGAGCTAAGGGCATGTGATACTTAGAAAATAATCGACGATTCTTACGCCTGCGGCATCTCCTACCCGCGAAAATTCTCCCCAGTGGCATCTTTCATCAGCGAAAAAATTGTTAAGTCTACATCAAAGTGGTAAAACTGTGGCAAGTTTCAAAGCACTAATTGTCATATATACAGTAATACTACCGGGATTAATTGTGACGTCTGCGGCAACTCTCATTAGGGGCAAGTCTTCCTAGTAGTTGGCTGCCCTTAGAAAATTTTTAAGTACTTGCAAACATGACAAACCTGCAACAAGTCTCCCCAGCGAAATTTGACTCCTAGACAAATTTTTTAAGTAGTTCCAAAGACGGCAAAACTGCGACAAGTCTTCTTAGCGGGATCTCTCCTCCAAGACAATTTTTGAAGTACTTTCAGAGATTGCCAACCCGCGGCAAGTCTCCCCAACGGTATCTATCGCTCAAGCAAACTTTCACACTATTTTTAAAAATGGATAAATTGCAGCCAGGCTGCCCAACAAACATTTTTTAGTAGTTGCAAAGATGAAAATACTGCGGCAAGTCTCCTTTGTGGGATAATTTTCTAACTAGTTTCAAAGATTGCAAAACTGCAGCAAGTCTCCACAGCGACATCTCTCTCCCGAAAAATTGTTTACAATACTTTTAAAGGCCTCAAAACTGCGGCAAGACTGCCCAGTGGCATCTCTTACTAAATAAAATGTTATAACTATTAGTAAAGATGGCAAAACTGCGGCAACTCTCCTCAGCGGCATCTTTCCCCACACATTTTTTTAAGGACTTCCAAAGATAGAAAAACTGCGGCAAGTCTCCCCAGCGGCATCTCTCGCTCGAGAAAATTGTCTAACTATTTGTTAAAATGAAAAAACTGCAAAAAGTCTATCCGTTTGTTTAATTGGCAAGAAGAAAGAAAAATCATTCATTTTAATTCCGTGCGGAGAAAAAATTAATGCAAATAATTGAATATTTAAACTCCAGGTTTCATAAACTAATATTTGATGTATTTTCATCATTACTTACCTTTAGTAATTAGCTCTGAAAAGGCTTGCCGCATTTTTACCAATTTTCATAACTAAGAAATTATTCTTGGTCGAGAGATACTGCTGGGGAATGTGTTCGCAGGTTTGCCATTTTTCGAAATACTTAAAAAATTTCTTGGGGAAAAAATGCCTCTGCGGAGACTTGCTGCTAATGACAGATGCCGCAGATATAACTATTAATCCTGAGAGACTTACTGTAGATGGACAATTAACACTGTAAGACTTGCCGAAATTTTGCCACTTTAATGTGGACTTGAACTTTTTTGCACGGATGAGAGATATCACTGGGGAGACTTTTCGCGGGTATGAGATGCCGCAGATGTGACAATTAGTCCCGAGAGGCTTGTCACCGTTTTACCATTTTAATATAGATTTTAAACTTTTCTCCGGAGTTTAGATGCCACCGAGAAGACAATAAGTCCTGGAAGGCTTACTTTAGTTTTGCCATTTTTATTGGGATTTAAACCTTTTTTTTTGAGTAGAGAGATTCCTCTGGGAGACTTTTTACTGGTAAGCGATGCCGAAAAAATGTCAGCTTCACAGTAAGAAATGTCGCGCGGGAGAGAAGCCTCTAAGTAGAGATGCCGCAGTTGTGAGATTCCGCAGATGAGACATGACACGGATATGAAATGCCGCAGATTTGACAATTTTTCCCAGCTTGACATTAAAGCTATAAAATATTTTTGTTCGAAAACATTGAACAACCAAAAAAAAAAAAAAAACATAGTGACTAATGTCCCGGAACTAATCTTTTTTGCGGACAATTAAAAAAGTTTATTTCTTAAATAATTCCTAAGTAGCTACCGGCAGCATCAATTCCCTTAAAAAAGAGAAGAAGATATAATAACAGGAGCGCTGAGGTAGTAAACCCTTTTTAAAAGCAAATGCTCTTCTTATCTTATCTTCTTAAGTATATTTTTTATATTTGGTACGGGTACGAACACCTTTTCAAAACTGAGATTATTAAAATTTCCCTGATACCAAAAGAATTACAGAAACTAATGATTGTATCCCTAAACAATATAAATATAACAATCTTTCGTACTATTTTAGAATGTTATATTTATCAAGTGACCACGTAGGGAAAGTGGATCTAAAACGGCCAGTTCAGAATTTAAAGTTGTTAAATTATTTCTAACAGTGTTTTATGTATGAGGATAACTTTTTTTGTATCATAAATATGATATATGAACAAAATTTTATAAAGTAAAAGCTCCACCTCATTCTTAGTACGCAACATTAATATCAATGCTAATAAGCGTCACAGATATAGATATTTACTCAACGGTTGTATATGAGCAAACGTAGTGACTTTCCCTTTCACTCTTTTTTTGTATTTCTTAATTTTTAAAGCTTAATTAAGATTTAAAATGAATGAATAAATACTGACTTTACTACTTTTGTAAATAATTATAAGTTAGAGGACCGAAAACACAGCCCTTTACCGTTTGTCATATCCTTGGATTCAAGGTCTAACCTTAAAATTATTTTTTTTATGTAATGCGCATGGAAAATTATAATTGAATTTTTCTTTGTTAATTGGTCTTTATAACTTTTTGGAGGAAAACATTATTATTAACTAGATCAATATGTAATTTAATATGTTTTACAATAAAGAAGACACAATTTTAAATATTCAGATTGAACTTCAAACTTGTTGTTTTAAGAAAAAATGTTTGATGTATCATACAGTTTTCTGATTTATAGCCATGTTTCTATCAAACAATTGTTACTACCTGTATTGAAGGAAACCATATTAGAAGTTTACACTATGCATGACATCTAACTGATTGTATTTTTCACCATCGCATGGCCTGTTTTCTTCGCACCACGTCGCGTGGTGGCGCCCAGGAGTTAGCCGTTTTAAACACACAACCCACTGGCCGTTTTAGATAAGTGGCAGTACTTTCATGTTTTTTTTTATTTTTTAATTAATATATTTATCGTTTGACATTTATTAAATACTAAAGAACAGCTTAGTGTGTGAACTATAAATTACCATTAATACCAATAGAAATATTATAAGGTAATCTACATAATATTAAGCCTAAAGTCCAATCCAAAATGTTAACACAATTAGGGCTGAAGCTATTATCACGTTCTACTATTCTACTTCCAATATTTTATGCTTGAAATTACCTACCCAATATGTGAATGCAACGCATTAATAAGTGTGTACCAAAAAACGACATTAATCTGGCTTTTCTAATGTATTATTAAAGATTGAACATATTATCGTACTCGCCGTTTTAGACGCATATCACCTAAATCAAAAGGGGGAGGGTCATACGATAGAAGAAGCGTGAAGAGGGGGAGCTGAATTTGGTGTAGCATGGCGTAGAAAGAGAAGAATAGGGCAATACGATGAGGGGTAAGGGAAGAAGATAGTGCCAAGAGGGCGGGGAAAGGCATATATGTAAGGATAGTGAAGAGCTGCTAATGGGTAAGGGCGGATGAGAAAGGGAAGGAGATACAAGAAGGTCATAGAGTAAAAAGGAAAACAAAGAGAGGATTGCTAAAGAGGATAAGTGGCATAGATAAGAGAAATTCAAGGCCTTTAAGAGAAATAAGTAAGAAAAATGTGAAAAAAGTGCAGGAAGAGGTAGGGAAGTTTGCATATATCATGGGTCAGCCTGAGTCAAAATTTCGAGATGGCAGTAACTGATTCGGTAACGGTATCTGCATAGAGAACAGAAACAGAAAATAAAGCGTCTGATACCCGTGCACACATGCATTTGTATAAAAACTCGCGTTTTTAGAAAATTTGCCTTCTGTTTTTCGCACTCGTTTCCGTTTTGCCTCCGGCTCATGTTGCAAGTCTTACACTAGTGGACAATCGCTTGTCCGTGCATTTATATCAGAATAAACTATTTCCAGTATGCAAAAACTTAATAAATCTCTTTTTTACAATATTAGATGCAATGCAAGGGAACCTTGGAAAATTTATTATTAGAGGTAATCATGCGACTCGTGTGGTTGATATTCCTACACCCAGCCGCATTTATATACGAAAGCCAGGTAACCAAGTTCAAACCGGGATTTTCCTAACAGCTGCACCTGCAAATGGCAGCGAATTCGTCTCTTTTGTATCCCAGGATGGATATCTTTTAGCTGCACAACTCGAAACTGTCTGTGATCAATATAATTTTCAAGTTAAAACATACGACGTTTACATACAAGGAGAAAATGGCGTTGGTTATGTAGCACGTCTCGAACCTCCCCATCCAGAACTTCGCGAGAATCAAATGCTGACGCATTTTCATTTAATATCGCCGAAACATGAATATGAGCTTGTGGGAGTGTTAAAGCAAACAGCCACTCGTCCTTCTTGGGCTGCTTCTTGGGGTTCCCGCCAATACCGCCAATAGCGGCTGGCACTGTTTATATCGATGATTAAAAAAATGAAAAAATTTCGACAGTGGAAGATTATCTTAATCGAATCCGGTAAATTCGTAGCAGCCTCAGTATAGAAGTGACTAGTAGTTTACAATAAAATATTAAATTTGTTTTGCATAATAATTGAACTAATATCAGTAATACATAATTATTGGAGTCGCCCTCTCTGTAAATGTAATTTTCATAAATAATATTAATATAGTAGTAAAGAATAAATAAATGAATTATGTGTATATATATATATATATATATATATATATATAACTTTTTAAAAATAAATTTAATATCGGGTTGTAAAATACTAACGTAACTTCTATGCTGAGGTTACTAATAATTTAACTGATTCGAATAGGATAATATTAGGCTGCCAAGTCTTTTTAGGTTTGTTACACTGTTAAAAACGTTTACAATTTTAATATACATTTACTATACATTTATATAGTAAATCTAAGATTCAATTGTTAGAAGAGCAAGGTACACAAATTAAAGATAATTTTAGCAGTAATGTTTGATTCTAAATAATAAAGCATTATATTTGATTCTAGTTGAACATAAATTATACTCGGTTTCAAGTGAATAAGTTCAATTAAGTACATAATTAAGACACCTAACCTAATAGCAGCAGTAGTCACGTAAAAATTCTGACATTGGCAGTGAATTTTGATGTAAACCCCACCCGTACGTCGCACTTTGATTATAAATAAGAATTTAGTCCATGAATTGTAGGTTATTATTTTAGTTTTAAATATTTGACAAGATTTGAATACATCAATGAACTTTCAACTTTTATGCACTATATTTTACTATAAACGTATATTATTTTACAAGATAATGGTATATTAAATTTAATACACGCATATGCATATTGCTTCCAATACATTCATAGTAAAATCGCTATAGAAATTTCTAACAGTGTATATCAACGATACTTGATTGTATTATATGTCAACAACCATCCTCTATTTCTGGAACCAGCTGTGTTCGAGAAAGGTTTTTTGCAGTTTTCCTTTCTCTTGGACCAAAATTCCAAGCAAATGCGAGCGCTTCTAATAAAAATCCGGCTGCAAACGGTAGTGGGTAAATAATAGAGATGGGTTTTATATGTGTAAATTTACAAAAAGAACGTACATATTGTACAACGTTTAAGCGAGAAATAAAAATTAAAAAATAGTTATAATTCGTTTTGCTGTATATTTTGAAGTTTGTAACTCGATATTATTAATCGATTCTTTCAAATAAAATATGTCTATCTGATAAAAAATTATAGTATTATGCATTTATTGTTTATCGTTTGAACAATTAACCTATCTATTGAAAAATGGGAACATTATGCACTTTTTATCGAAATTTCAACAAAGTTATCACTGCGTATGGATTTTACCAGATTTTTCAGATTTCTTTTATAATGTTTTTTCACAATTATACAATGTCGTTACCTAATCGGACAGATTCCCTGATAAGATTATCTATGATAAGATATTAACTTAATAGTTTTTCTAAAGCCTTAGTATTTATCTCTACATGTAGACATAGATTATCTCCAAAAATATATAGATGAAGCTCTAAAATACCGCTTATACTGAAAAAGTTGCTTTTGATCACCTATATGTTTCTAGCAACGCAACGGTCAACTATTTTTACTGAAACTTACTATGTCTGGACGACATTTTTAAAAAGGTTTCACACGTAAAAGAATTTTTTTGGCTATATCGCATCACCCTCCCAAATGGCACTTAAGAAGGCAAATTCCTTATTTTTTAATTTTATATATTTTAAATAAAAAAAGTTGAAACTGTCGATAACTTGTCCAACAAGTTTTTTGGTTACATTTTACAAGTTTCAATTTAGAAAAGTCTTTGAACTGGGCGAAATATTTTTGTTTTGTAAGCATTTCTGACAAGTAAACAAATTGCAAACGTAAATAATTTTGAAGGTCCTATCAGCTACCTATATACGGAGAAAAATGTATCGGCTAAATTTATTGGAGTTTCTGTGTTAAGGATTTACGTATTTGTTACAGTAAAAAAAAGATAGAAAAAACAGAAGTTCTAAATCAATGTTACTACCTTACATGTAAAGTTTACTATAAAATTTCTGTAGGTGTTTTCTGTAATTTTTACTCGAACCATTGGTAATATTTACAGGTATTATAGATCAATTACATTGGTATATTGCGAGTACTGACGGTTCGTAAGTGTTAAGGAAAAAATCCGTAAACGTTACATACTCTATGAATTGTATACAGGGTGTCTAAAAAGTCCCGGGACGGTTGGATATTTCCTCAGGTAAAATATTTTTAAAAAAAGTAAAGGTCATTCCTGATGTAAATTTCAACGAGGAATTCAATGGTAACCTTCATTTTGAACTTAAAGTTGACCTTCATGGCTTTTTGAAGGTCAACTTTGTTTTTTTAAAAATAAAAACGCCCTTTTTTACATCTGCAATCGATAGAGCGGCAAATCCTACGTTCAGGTACGTACCCAAGTCATGGTCAATTTTAACGTTCAAGGTCAGTTAGAGGTTATTTGAAATTAACAAAGTTTTCCAAGAGGTCAGTGCAATTCCTGAAGTAAATTTCAACGAGACATTCATTGGTGAGCTCTGTATTGGTCTTGGTTACAGCGTTTTGAATGTTATAAAATCATAAAGAAATTTTGCATTAAAAGTTCCAGGTGTTCTGGTGAGAGTTCTATTCCTCGCCGAAGAGTTGTACAGTCCTATACCGTTTATCGATACCTAAGTCAATACCGAAGGCGATACCATAAGTCCTATACCGTTTTCCATACGAATATTACGAGTGGAAACTAAATTTACGTATTACAAGTATACTTCCTATCTTTGGCTAAAAGATTATTATGGCGCAAGCTAAACTTTCGGAACGAAAGAGGGTGTCTGTATTAATGATGCATGGTTGGGGAAATCGAGTTCGATCTTATGATCAAGTTCGTTTGCTTTTTTATTGCACTTTTCGTGATAGAGAAGGGTTAAATTCTGTCTCAAAATCAACAGTTGAAAGGACTGTCAGGCGCTTTATGAATCATGGATCTATCAAGGACCTTGAGAGAACTAGTCGGCCAAAATCTGCAGAATCTGAGGAGATGCAGATGGACATAGCCCAAGCATTTGTTAAAAACCCACACCTTTGTTTACGTCGAGCTAGTGATGAGCGTGTCGTTGCTCCTGAGACGGTGCGAAATATTTTAAAAAGCATTAGTGTTCATCCTTACAAAGTTAATCTGGTACAAGAGCTCAATGAAGGCGATCCTGAACGTCGGGTTGAATCTTGTGAAATTATGATAGGCAGAATTGATCGAGATCCTCTTTTCTTGTACAATACAGTATTTTCAGATGAATCTACTTTCACTTTAAAAGGTGAAGTTAATAGGCAAAATTGTCGATATAAGTCTGGCACAAATCCTGATTGGATGTTGGAGAGTTACACACAATATCTACAAAAGATTAATGTTTGGGCCGGTATCTTGAATGATACATTGATAGGCCCTTTCTTCATCGATGAAAATCTCAAGGCCCGTGCATATGAAGAGCTTCTCAGAAACCAAATTGTACCAATAATAAGGGAGATTACAGGCGATAATTTTCAAAATATTTGGTTCCAGCAGGACGGAGCAGCGGCTGACTACGATAGGGAGGTTCGAGCATATTTCGATACTCAGTTCCTTCAAAGGTGGATTGGAAGAAGGGGTGAAATCGAGTAGCCTGCTAGATCTCCTGATCTGACGCCCCTCGACTATTTTCTTTAGGGTTATTTAAAGAGCAAAGTATACTCAGCGCAACCGCAAAGCTTAGACGAATCGCACAATCGGATTCTGCAACAGGCTACTTTGATTGATAGGGAGATGATTCGTAATGCTGTAACTCATTTTTACAATCGCATAGCTTTTTGTCGAGAAGCTCAAGGTTTTCATTTCGAACATCTTCACTGAAGCGTGAGAGGTAAGGGGGCTCACGCTAATCAAACATTCCGAAACGTGAGAGGCAAGGAGACTTACGCAAATCAAGCACCCCAAAGGGAACAGAATTTACTACGTCCACGTCATTGTTCCTGGGTAATGCTAAGTGTAAACGTAAATTGCTTGGAAAAACCTTGAAAAAACCTTGAAGATCATCGCCAACATCAATATAGAGCTCACCAATAAATTTCTCGCTGAAATTTACTTCAGGAATTGCACTGACCTCTTGGGAAACTTTGTTAATTTCAAATAACCTCTAACTGACCTGGAACGTTACAATTGACCTATGACTTGGGTACGTACCTGAACGCAGAATTTTTCGCTCTATGAATTGCAGATGTAAGAAAGGGGGTTTCTATTTGAAAAAACAAATTTGACCTTCAAAAAGCCATGAAGGTCAACTTCAAGGTTAAAATAAAGGCCACCATTGAATTCCTCGTTGAAATTTACTTCAGGAACTATACTGACCTCCTGGAAAACTTTGTTAAATTCAAATAACCTCTAAATGACTTTGAACGTTACAATTTACCTATGACTTGGGTACGTGTCTGAACGTAGAATTTTCCGCTCTATCGATTGCAGATGTAAAAAGGGGATTTTATTTAAAAAAACAAACAAAGTTGACCTTCAAAAATCCATGAAGGTAAACTTCAAGGTAAAAATGAAGGTCCCCATTGAGTTCCTAGTTGAAATTTACTTCAGAAATGACCTTCACTTTTTTGAAAACTATTTTATCTGAGGAAATATCCAACCGTCCCGGGACTTTTTAGACACCCTGTATACTAACCTCCATGCAGCCGCGTTACTTATTCCTGGGATTCCCGACAGTGCAAAGCCGAACGACGTGAACGGTGTGCAGGACCCGAGACCGCAAGAAGAAAAAAGGTTTTTCTTAATATAGTGTTTCGAATTTAGCTAAGATAAAGGTGAGTTGACAACATTTTATACGTTTCCTAAAAATGAATCTCGTTTCTCGTATGCATTTCAGTGTAAATATATCTTAACGAAAATCTAACCTCAAAAAGCCAGTTCAGAGGGCGTAATTCCCACTAGCATTCTCGCACGCGTTATTGAATCTCGAGCAGTATATTTATATTTTCAGAGCACTTTTATGAGCCTTTAATGACTTATCTGGTCTTACAGATTCCAGATGGATCACCTCGTATCAAACAAGCTAGTAGAATGGGGACTTTCTAGCTGCCTCGAAGAAACTTTTAAAACTAAGTATGTATTCTGAATTACCCTGATAGACCGAAAGAACCAAATAAAGCCTCTGCAAAGTACCCGTAAAGACCCCATTGGGTCCCCATTCGGTTCCTTTTTAAAAAACTAAAAAAAAACAGCAAAATCAACTTTTAAACTGTTGAAATTCGAATTCTACGTTAAAATTTGCATTATAAACTAACGGAGTAATCGCAATACTTTTTCTTTCAGCGGTCAAAACTTAAAAAAATAAAATACCTGTCACTTACAGGGGCCGAAGACGCCTTCAAGTGCATCTTCTTTTAGTAGCAGATAATAAGCGTTCCGTCTGTAACTTGAAGAATTTTGCCTGGATGCTAGCGCTGCAAGTGAGAGATAATTTTATTTTTGAGCTTCGCGTGCAACATACTACTTGAGCTATTATGGATGCGCTTGAAGTCACCTTCAGCAAAAGCATATGACATTCTTTAAAATTTTAAACGCTGCAAAAAAAAGTATTGCGATTACTCCGGGAGTTTCTAATACAAAATTTAACGTAGAATCCGAATTTCAATAGTTTAAAAGTTGATCTTGCTGTTTTTTTCGAGTCTTTCAAAAAGGAACCGAATGGGAACCCAATGGGGTCTTTACGGGTGCTTTGCAGAGGCTCCATTCGGTTCCTTCGGTCCGCCGGGGTACGCATCTTATCTTTATTTCTGATACAGCGATATCCGGCCATTCAATTTTGATTGTTTCGAGACAGAAATACTTTTCCTAAAAAAAAAATTTTTATGAACATTCAGCATTTCTACATCTCGAGAGTAAGTTTTTTTGTATATAAAAAATTAGCCATAAAACTTTTTGGCCTTAATTGAGCAACACATTGGGTACATTTTATATCCTGAAATTTAATTGTTTTTATGGAAATAGACTAATTTTGCTAAAACGTAATTTTTTACTGAAAATTCAAATTTTGTTGCATATTCGTCTTTTTGGGTGGAAAATTCAACTGATTGGTTGAAAATTAATATTATGGTCAAAAATTGAATAATTCGTTTCACATGTTTTTCCTTTGCTTGACTGCAAAATGTTTCTTGGTTGAAAATTCTACTCTTTTGTGGCTTTATCACTTTGGTGAAGGTTTGATCTCTTTGGGTAAAAATCTTTTCTTTTTTGGTTAAAAATGCAAATTTGTTGGTTGCAAAATATTCTTTTTAGATTAAAAATTCATCTGCTTTGGTAAAAACTCAACTATTCGTTGGAAACTAATTTTTTTGTTTTGAAAATTCATCTTTTTTTTAGGAAATCCAAAAATATGGTTAAAAATTTGTTTTCTTCTTGATTGAAAAATCTTTCTTTATCAAAAATTTAACTCTTTTTGCAGAACTTCAATCTTTTTTTGTTAAAAAAGTCATTACCTGCATAAAAATTAATCAGTTTCGGTTAGGGATTCAGCTATTTGGTTAAAATATATAGAAGATCTTCGTTATTTCGTTCTACTGGTCGTATTTTATTTGTACAAAAAGCGTCTATATAGAATTTTTTCAATAGTTAAAAAGACAGTAATAATAAAATTTTGTAAACAAAACGACAATTCATTATCTTAAAATAAAAACATAACCTAGCACAAGTTTATAAAATCCTCCTTCATACTCTTAAACATTTAAATTTTCTGTTAAAGATTAAAATTGGTGAGAGCGATAACATTATGATATATATCACTAAGATATTCAGCATCGGATCTTTCATTAACACTATTACTATTTTTAATTTTATGGAACATTTCTTTAAAATTTCGTTTTCTATAAATTTGTTTACTTCTTTTTGTGGATCTCCATTAATCAACTTATCAAAGTACATTAGTACTCCTATTAGAAAGAATATAGGAAAAACTCATACTTTTATTAAAAATAGTTGGGATCTTGAGAGTAAAATTAAAAACATACAAATTCCCGAAAATTACAGATTGGTTTCTCTTGACGTTAAGTCCTTGTTTACAAATATACCTAGAGACTTAGTATTGAAATGTATTAAAATAAAATGGCGAGACTTAAGAGGACATACCCACATTCCTCATTTGGAATTTTTTTAAATTATCGATTTTTTTTAGATAATGCATACTGTGTTTTTCAAAACAAATATTATGGACAAATACATGGTATCCCTATGGGATCTCCACTTTCTGGAGTTATGTCTGATCTTGTAATGGGAAAACTTGAAAAGAACACCCTAAAAAGAAATAAGTTTAAATACTTATTTTTTTACAGGTATGTCGAAGATATCCTCACGTGTATACCAGAAAATGAGATAGACAGTTTTTTAAAAGCATTTAACTCATATCATAAAAATTACAATTCACTGTAGAAATAGAAAATAATAATAGGATTAATTTCCTCGATTTAACTCTTATTCGGACTGACAATACAATAATTACAGATTGGTACGGGAAACATACTAGCTCCGGTAGATATGTTAATTTTCATTCAAAAATAGCTATTAAAGATAAAATTTCAATTATTATTAATTTAACTGACAGATCAATCGGATTATCGGATAATATTTTTCATAAAAAAAATTTGAAAACTATACACGAGTTATTATAAGATAATGGTTATCTAGAAAAATTTAGCAACAAATATATTAACAATAGAATTAAAACTTTAAGTGAACAATCGTCTCGCTACCAAAGTTATATTGCCGACTTCAATGATCTTTAACCGGTCAGGAATACCATTATTGTTCTGCCTTTTATGCAAGAATTTTCTAGAGCTTAAAAAGACTGATTTAGTCGTTATAATGTTAAAGTGGCTTTCACTTATGAAAAAGACTCGTTTAAATGTTTCTCCAAAAATAAAGATCTTACTCCTTTTGGAGCAAAAACACATCTTGTCTACTATATACCTTGCGAATGCGGATGTGCATATATAGGACTGACTAGTTGATATATCAGTGTCAGGATTAAAGAACATATTTACGATTGTAAGAGAGATATGAGAAAAAGTGCTCTTGTAACGCACTCAGACGATAATGACCATAATTTTATTTTTTCAAATACCAGAATTATAAGTAGTGAACAAAATTATAGAAAACGAAATTTTAAAGAAATGTTCCACATAATTAAAACTAGTAATAGTGTTAATAAAAGATCCGATACTTAATATCTTAGTGATATATATCATAATGTTATCGCTCTCACCAATTTTAATCGTTAATAGAAAATTTAAATGTTTAAACTGTATGCGCGCTTTCGTGGATAGTCATGTGACTTGTTTTATTTTAGGTAAGGTTAACCTCTTCCTCCCAAAAACTGTCATAATGTAAATAATGTGTTGGCCCACCAAAAAAGTGTTTTTTATTTAAAATTACAAAATGAATGTAAAAGGCAGGGAGAGAAAAATGTGTCTCCATGATCATTTAACCTCTACACTAATTTAAACATGGTTTTAAAAACCTAGAGTCGCCTCAGTGTACGAGGAAGGATTTTATAAACTTGTGGTAGGTTATGTTTTTATTTTAAGATAATGATTTGTCGTTTTGTTTACAATGTTTTATTATTATTATCTTTTTAACTATTGCAAAAATTTTTGATAGCCGAAGAGATCATGATGGGTTTATCAAAAACATCCATGATAATGTACTGAAGAGGTCCTTCGTTGAAGGACGAAAAGCTTATACAACACTTTTTGAAAAAAAAAAAATATATATATATATATATATATACACATATATATGTATATATAAGGGTACTGTCACACCTCTGTCTGCCTGCCCGGTGCAGGCAGGCAGCTGCCCAAGACCGTTCATACCTTGGTTTTTTCGTGTGTCGAAAATCTTAAAATCGCGGGGGAATTTTAAATATTGTTGAATTTTTAAATGAAATAAACCAAGTTTTTATAGTTAAAATTATATATAAAAATATAATGTAAAAATAAGAGATAAAATATCCATCCTTGAATTGAGTATTTCAGAAATTGTCAAGTTTTTACAGAAAAGTCGTTATGTCAGTCGTAGTGTTTTTTTATTTTTATCCGGTGTTGATGTCCTGTGTCGCGCAATCAAAGAAAATATATTTCTGTAAGTGAAATAAACAAGTTTTTATGCTCTGGTACAATTTAAATAGTTTTTTTAAAGTCGAAATTTTAAATACGTATAGGAACCGTCAGCTTACAGCAACCTAACCTACAAAATGCAATGTATATACATATATCTTGGTTTTAGGCTTCCAAGAAAGAAAGTTCTATTTTATAATAATG
>NC_046657.1:171277683-171284678 GCF_010883055.1 Belonocnema kinseyi | reverse complement strand
CATGTCCAGGAGGACGTATCGTACTTCTTTTATCATATTTAATTACCAAACCATTAATATTTCTTTTAAAAAGTCTTTCTTAAACTTACTTTTATGAATAACAAACGAAAAAAAAATTGTAACCAAACCTTAATAATGCTTATCACATATACCATATTTCCCTACACCAAGCCAAAGCTTTTTTATTAATGAAAAACTAAATACCATATCATGACTAGTAGATCAACACTGTCATTCCATCGACCCAATATTATTATCTCACGCTTAGTTATTTCTACGTGTTTCTTTGTTCGTGTTTTCATTGATTTTGTTTATACTTCTTTTCAAGAAGGGAAGTATTAAAATCTAATGGCGAAAGCTTTGAAATAATATTGTTACCAGTTGTAAACTTTAAAGTTCAACTTGCAAAAGATTTATATTCTTGAACTGTATAAATGCCTTCAAACGCGAATCTGGATAAATTACTTTACAAAAAGTTAAAGTATTCATATTTATTTGTATAAGACTTGACATAATTTTGTTACCTGTTTTAAGAGCAAAATTTTGATTGGCATAAGGTTCAATTTCGAAAAGTTTGTTCGCGTCTGACGCCCTCCATCCTGTTTCCAACAGGTCATAGTATGATAGTTTCATGGTTGAAACGTTTCTTACAGTATTGTAAATATTACAATAAGGTGCTTTAAATGCGATTGGTCTTTTGAAACAGCAACTCATTTACTTTTACATTTCAAACATGTACAGCACATGCGAAAGAAGGATTATTATAAGTGTTCTTGTGTTGCTGACTACACACGCTCTTACAGTGACCTTAACTCCTTTAGAAAACACTTAATGACTCATGAAGAAAGTAGAGTAAACAATATAAGTGACATGACATTAGAACAGAATCACAATGATCCAGGTGACTCTAGTAGTCACTTTAAAAAAAACCGACGTTCCTACGGCTCCTATTGACGAACCAACTGAAAGTGGCAACATAAATAATTACAAAGCGACAGAAATTGATTTGCAATTGAAACAATTACTATCATATCGCAGTTATATAATAATCCCCTGATGCCTAGAAATACTGTGCAAATTTAGTTGATGGCATGAGAACGTTTGTAGATGCTTATTCTCAAATAATTAAACAAACCTTGCAAAAAGAATTTAATTTAACAGAACAGGGCACTGATATCATGCAAATCTCAACAAAAGTAAAAGAAGTAACAGATAAAGTTTATAATCCATTCCAAAATTTAAATAGGGTATATAAGAGATTGAAATGTTTGGAAGAAAGCAGATTCTATAACCGCCACAAGGATTTATTATGGGGTAAAGTAAAATGCATAAAAAGGTGAAGGGTCAAATAGTGTCAATGGACGGAGATGTTAAGGGAGAATTCATTTCCTTCAGGAATACTTTGAAATCAATTTTTGGAATTCTAAGTTTTTTAGAGGAAATTAAAGAATGCGTAAATTATTTTAAAATGGTACAGGCACAGTTATGTAGAACTTTATTCAAGGCGAACTTTGGAAAAAACGGTCTCAGAACCACGCTGATAAAACTGTATTTCCGATTGGTGTTTCATTCGACGATTACGAAGCAGGTAATATCGTAGGAGTCAAGTCTAAATCACCTATTTTTACTGCAATTATTTTATTCTGGAGATAGAAAAACTTTCGGTAATGCTGCCAGTTTCGACCCCCTTATCAAAGAATTAAATTATTTGCATAATAATGGTATCGGCATAAATGCTGAAACAATGTATTTTGAATTTTGTTTATTGGGTGATGATAATTTAGGTTCACACAGTATTTTAAGTCTAACCGAATCATTCTCTGCTAATTTCGTTTGTAGAGTATGTAAAATACGAAAAGGAAAAATGAAAGTTATGTGTGAAGAAGACCCAGCACTTCTTAGAACCAAAGAAAGTTACGAAATCGTTTTAAAAAAAATAACTTATCTGAAACAGTAATAAAAGAACTTTGTTTTTAGAATAATGTAAATAGATTTGATATTACTGAAAACGTTGCTCTTGATATTATGCATAAAAAAAGTTGGTGCTTTAATTCACTGCTCATCCATTAGGTTCGAGTCGAAACACAAGGAGTCGAAAAGTACGTGTAATGATTCCTGTAGCAAAATTAACATCCCTCACACCCTGGCTGTTAAACACCACTTGAAACTAAATTATTATGTTCAAAATGACCGTTGTAGTGATATAGAAATGGGTTCTTTGATTCCTTTCGACTTTAACCAGTTCGGATATCTTCACTATAAAACGTACTTTCCAAAATCTGAATTCAGAGAGCAAATTATATCTTTAAAATGGGTAAACTTGCAGGCACAGAAAATCGTCGATCCTCCAATGTACGCCGAAATCAGTGTTCAAGTGAGTTGCAACAAATTTGAGCCACACAGGTTCATTAGGAGAATCTAAGGGAAAAGCATCATTTAGACATTGTTTTTTCTCGTCCAGAGCGACGTGAAGTATCATCTACAAACTGTCACTCACCTGTCAAGATGATTTTGTCGGGCGTTATTTGGGTGAAAAACATGTTGATAAGAAAGTAAGTTATAATAAATTGGACTTAACGTGGTATAATATCCAAATCTTAGGTTAGACAAAACCTACATGTCATTCAAACCACCAAAACCGGGATGTAAAAACTAAGTCGTGAGCGTCTGCATCTTAATTGACGCCTGTTCGTTCGAAGAAATACAGACAACCACAACCACAATAACGACGACGTAGACGTCAGAGAGACAGACAGATTATTACACCATTAAGCCATTTCCCTTTCGGGGTAGGCGTGACTCACTCGGTAGGGTAAAGGGGTGGTGTGTGGAAGGGATAGAAATTTTTCAGATTGATCCAGAATTCTCGTGCTATTTAAGTAAATAACACGTTCGTTCCGCAACACTGCTCCGACCCAGGTTGCTGATCAATCTCTCTAGCAATCACCCCAATCGAAGAACCTCACGAAGTCGTTAAGTAAGGTTCCCCACTTGGGTCCATTAGTGGCCAAGGTCTTTTGTTTCAGGCTTCATTCACTCTACTGACACTCTTTTTATTAACTATTTGCCGCCATACTTTCCTGTCCTGGCCTACTTCTCTACCTTCTTTTATGTCCATGCATTTTTTCATGCAGAATCTCGTGTTTCTGTGACATCTTATGTCTCTTCTAACTAGGGTCTCATTCACACATTCTAACCATTCTTTCGGCGGTCTGCCTCTGGGCACGCTGCCACTTACTTTACCTTGATACACTTGTTTCGTTAGTCGTTCATTTGGCATTCTCTGAACATGTCCGAACCATCTTAACCGATTTCTTTCCCATGTGTCTACTAGCGTCTCTTCTGCACCACATTCTTTTAGAATTGTCTCGTTACTTACTTTGTCCATCAGGGTTTTCCCACATATTATGCGCATGAATTTCATGTCAATTGCGTTAATTTTACTCTTATCTTTTTCTTGATAAGTTCATGTCTCGCTACTGTATAGTACTGTCGGTACAAATATGGAATTATGTATTGCCATTTTCAGCTTTATTTGATATATTTTTACTTCTGATAAGGGGACCTGCTCTACCAATAACCTTCTTACCTTCATTTATTCGTCTAGCTAATTCCTCATCTAACTTCCCGTCCGTAGTAAATAAGCTACTAAGATATACGAACTTATCAACTTGTTCAATTCTCTCATCATTTTATAGAATATTGCATAGTGTTTTCTCACTCTTTCCTTCGAACAACATAGTTTTTGTTTCATTTGCGTTAATTTTGAGACCCATGCTCTTCATGCTTGCATCTAGTTTATTCGACATTCTATGTAAGTCTTCGATAGACTCTGCCATAACAACATTATCATCTGCGAACGCTAACCCACGTACCCTTACTATTTGGAGATCCACATCCTCTTCGTCGAAGAGAGCCATTCTTAAACACTTCTCCATAAATAATATAAATAACCATGAAGACATAACGCATCCTTGTCTAACTCCTTGAATAATATCGAAACAGTCACTCAGTTTTCCATTCACTCTTACACTCGCTTTGCTACCTGTATATATTGTTTTTATAGCTTGTAGGATCCATCCATTGACTCTATACTCTTTCAGGATTTCCCAAAGTTTACTTCTATCTACCTTGTCAAAAGCTTTTTCTAGGTCAACAAATACACAGAAAACTTTTTTCCTACTCTCAAACTTTTTTCTGTTATTTGCCTAAAGCTGAATATTTGATCCGTACATGACCTTCCTGGCATAAACCCACTTTGGACTTCCCAAATCTTTGCTTCTGTTATTTTCATTACCCTACGAATAAGTATTTTTAAATATATTTTATTTACGGTGCTTAATAAGCTAATCCCTCTGTAATTATTGCACTCGCTTTTATCTCCATTTCTCTTATATATTGGTACGATAATCGCTTTTTTCCAATCGTCTGGGACGTCTCCCATCTCGAAACATAAATTTATCAATTCGCACACTCTATGTGGTATGTACTCGCCACCGTGTTTAAGCATTTCAGCGTGTATACCGTCTACCCCGGCAGCCTTAACATTTTCAAGTTCTTAATTATATCCCTAACCTCAGTGACACAGACTTTCTCAATTGAGTTTTCCATCGCATCGTGTTCAACATCGCAGTTATAGTGTCCTATAGCTTCATCTCCGAATTGTGTTCTGACATAGTATCTGAAAGCCTCTAGTATTCCGTCTGCCTTATATACCATTTCCCCCCTACTATTTCTCATGTTTACAATTTCTGTACTTTTGTTTCCTTTAATTTTTGTATAAAGAAGTTTCCTGCTTCCTTCAAAGTCGTTTTGTATTTTTATCTCTTCTTCTGCTCTAATTGTATCTTTACTTTCTTTATCTAATCGTTTAAGTATCCTGTTTTCGCGTCTATAATCATTTCTACGTCTACTTCTTTCTTCATTGCTAAGACCTGCAATGTTCAAAGTTCCCTTTTACGCTTCTCTTTTTGCTTTTTGGGCAGCCTGGATTTCATTATTCCAACACGCATCACCAGACATTCTTACTACAACTGCGGTGCCACACACTTCGATCGTATATCTAACATAGGTATCCCGTGACATTGTCCAGGCGCCCTCTATATCTTTGTTTTTTATACGGTCCTCCCATGTTGCCCTATCTATGCTTTCAATTATCTTATTTTGGAAATCTATTCGCACATCCGGCTTCTGTAGGTTCTCAATTTTGATTCGCGTTAGTTTTGCATTCTTGGTTCTCTTTTTTCTCCATCCCCGACCTAAGTTAATTTTTGAGATCACAAGGTAATGTTCAGTATTGCATTCAGGACCCCTCATGACTCTTGTATCTTTGACTAACTCTCTTAGTCTCTCATCCGCAACAACAAAGTGAATTATATAGCGGCTATTTCCTTTAGACCAGGTGTACATGTGGATCATTTTATGCCTAAACAAAGTATTTGTAATAAACAGACCCCTTTCTAAGCATAGACCAACTAATTTATCTCCGTTATAGTTTGTTCTTGGATCCCCAAAATTACTTAATACTCTTTCAGTATCCTGATTTTGGATGCCCACCCAACCGCTCATGGCTCCTGGTAGAATTACTCTTTCCCGATGTTCGCAAATGTTGATTGTGTCATTTAAAGTGTCCCAGAAGGCGTCTTTTACTTCTCTAAGATCACTATCAACCGATGCGTAGCATGCTATGATAAATAGTCTTCTGATTCCTACTTTCATTCTAGCCCACAGCAGTCTGGGAGATACGAAACCATGGTCTCCGAGATGCTGCTTTGCTCTTTCATTCAAAATCAGACCTACTCCTTGTTTACCATGTGATTCACCGTCTACTCCTGACCATATTTCAAATCCGCCTTTTAACACGCCGTTTTTTATGTCCTTGGTTTCGCATCCCTTTTTCTTTGTTTCAGACACACATAAAATGTCTAGTTTCTTCACGTCCATAGTTTCACGCAATTCTTTTACCTTTATATTATTTACTCCCCTAGCATTCCAAACACCCAGTCTCCATTCGTCGCCTGAAACATGACCTTTAGATTTTCCGTGTGCATGCCTATTGTCATTAAAAGTTCCAGTCCTTTCCGATGCTATTTTGTAGTTTGTATTATTCATTGTTTAGATTATACGCCCAACTAACACCTTTATGCAATAAGTTTATTTTCTGAGTCGAAATCATGTCAAAGTTAAGTATCAAATCGTCATATGGTGGAGATTGTAGTTCTAACGTCAGTCCCACCAAAAACTTCAATTTATAAGGAAGGGTTGGGAGAGGGGGGAGGTAGAACTGGAGCCGAGAGAGTCGTCTGTAAAAACTTGTTTTTCTGACTCAAGGAGCCTCAAAACGTCGAAATTTAATGAAATTCGCGAAAATCATTTTTCGCATAAAACTCTTCTCATTATGGATGAGAATGTGATAAAATAATCATGGGCCTTGAAAAAATAGCGTCTTTCTCCTCTTGACTTTTTTCCATATCCAGCTTTTTTTGCTTCAAATGTCCATTTTCGTTTGGTTTTTTGGATTTTGAAAATCATTTAACTTTGGTAAGTTTGATTTTATCAAAAAAAGTTGTCAGGATAAATTGTTCATATTTTTTTATACCATAAATAGCTGTCGATAAAATTTTCAAATTTTGAAAAAAGTGGTCTCAAAAATTTTGAAAAAGCTTCAACTTTTTGGATTTTTATCAAAAATGGCTGTTTAACGAACTCGATCTTTCTTTTTGGTCCCTCGAACAGTGTGTCAAAGCCCAATCCAATTGGACCAGTCTTTCGAAAATTATCCGGTATACAGACAACAGCAACGACGACGCCGGACAGACAAACAGACCCCGACGTAAAAACTTGTTTTTCTGACTCACGGGGCCTCAAAACGTCGACATTTGATAAAATCCGATAAAGTTATTTTTCATAAAAAACTAATACCTTCTCATTTTTGATGAGAATGTAGAAATTATCAACAAGATCTGTAGAAAATCTTTCAAAGAATAAAATTATTG
>NC_046657.1:171272158-171277583 GCF_010883055.1 Belonocnema kinseyi | reverse complement strand
ATGATATAATTTACATATTTTAACGTTAAAATTGGAACTAATTTAATTTCAAAGACTTAGTAGTGACACAAGTGTAAAGTTCGAATTAATGGCTTCTTAAATGAACCCCTTTATTCAATTTCAAAACATTTCAAAAGATTTACAATATTAGAAAAAATCGGGAAGCTCTTAAAACAATTTTGTGTGCAGGATTTTACAAAAATGTTAGGAAAAATGGGAATCAGTCTAAAAGACATTTAAAAGTTCCGAAAAATTTGTAAAATAATTTTAAAAGGTTTGAAATAATTTAAAAGAGAATAGATACTTTTGAAATGTTTTCAAATGTTGACTTTTTATTTTGATAAATTACATAATTTATATCAAAATTTATTTTTATTCTTTTTTTTTATTAATAAAAAATGCGATTTTTCAGAACTTTTTTAAATGTTTTTTTAATACTATGCACATTTTCAAACAAATTTTTTCATCCAGAAATATATATTCGATTATTGTATTTTCAATAAATAAATAATATTTAATAAACAATTTTTTTAATTATTTAAATTCAGGAATATTCTAGTTCGGATATTTTATGATTCAGGCAATTTCTTTGGGGATTTTTAAAATTCGGTAATATCTTATTGTCTGGAATTTTATTGATTTTATTTTTCGTGAATTTTCCAATTCGACTTATATTTCGGGACTTTTATAATTTCGGGAATTTTATTATTGGTTATTTTTTAATGTACGAATTTTACAGTGTCAGGAATTTTATTTCTCGGGATTTTTCAGTCGCTTTTTCCGAAAAATAAAATTTCCACATCACTGTAAAAATTCCGAAATTATAACATTGCAATGTTATAATTTCGGAATTTTACAGTGATGCATTTTGATGCATTTTCGAAATATAAAAGTCCTGAATTGGAAAATTCTCAACAATTTACAATCTTACCGAATTTAAGAATTGCCGACAGAAAATTTCCAAATTATACAATATTCGAGCTAGACAACTCTCTTATTTGAACAATTAAAAAATAGTTAGTTATAAAATTTTTTTTAATAGAATAATAAAATATTTTTACCGAGAAAAAAACTTTTTTAATGCTTAAAGTTTCTAAAAATTATTGTTTGAATTAAAAATAACAATAATTGAACAAATGTATTTTTGGATAAAAAAAGTTGTTTGAAAATGTCCATTTTATTTTTGTACATTACAGAAAACGCTCCCAAAAATAAAATTATTATTTAAAAAAATAAAAATAAAAGTCGCGTTAAATCAGCCTGCATTGAATCCTGCAAAGATTGTTTCATTTGAAGCTTACGTGTTTTAAATTTATGTTTGTATCACATTTTTATACAATTATTGTTATTTTAAATTAAAACCATAATTTTTAAAAATTAAACATTAAACCAAATTTCTATAGTAAAAATATTTGATTATTGTATTTTTAATAAATAAATAATATTGACCACATAACTGTTTTCTCAATTTCTGCAATTCGGGAATTTTCTAGTTTGTATATTTTATCATTAGACAGCATTCGGCCTGGAGTTTTATTATTCGGGATTTTCAGGTTTCAGAATTTTGTTATTTCGGGAAGTTTACAGTGTCGAAAATATTTCAAAAATTTAAAAATATTTTTAAATTGTAAAAAAATCTTGAAGATTTTGAGGCATTTAAAACTCCTGAAAAACTTAAATAATAATTTGAATTATATATATATATTTTTTTTTTTTTGAGTCAGCTGTATCAATTATAATGATTTAAAGTTTATTTTAAAATATATTTTATGGAATATGATATTTTTTGAGTGTGTCAGTGAAATTCTGTTCGTCTCATTTTGTTTGCCAATGCGAAACGTAATCTGGCTTGGAACTGTCGTTTTAATATCTAAAAACCGAAAAAACAATTTTCCTATCACTTGGAATTATAATTATATTTTTATAAAAACGTTAGAATATATAATAATTAAGAAATTGGAAAATACATACGAGAACTTGATTAGACGAATAGTCTAAAAAAGTCCGTAGAAATTGCAGACCTACGTCGTCGTTGTTATTCATGTTGTGGTTGTCTGTATATCGTATAACTTTCGAAAGAATAGTCGGATTGGATTGTGCTTTGACACACAGATTTTTTATTTTAAGAATTGTATGGAAAAATTGTACTATTTTTATTTTTATAACAAATATTTTTCTTCAATTAAATTGTTGCAATAAAAGTGTTTCGAAGAGATTTTTATAAAAATCTTTCGGGGAATAAAATTAGTATTTATAGGTCGACAATGGTTTGTTTTCTTTACCAAATTTGGCTTTCGTCTAAATTTTTCCAGTTGTTTTTACTATAGTACATTTTACGTTTGTATCTCGAGCGAAGAAATCCATTTTATTGTTTGACAAATATTCTTTGTAAATCAATACTTTTCACAGAAAATTACCCCGAGTGACCTTCAATTATAATTTTATAAACGTGAAAAAACCACATTTCAATTTTTTCTATAAAAAACACAATCCCTAAGTAACAGAACGAAATCGGAAACAATAAGAGTTAATTTATTCAGGAACAAGCTTTTTGAACAAAAATTACCTTGAGTGAAGCCTTAATATATATTTGTTAATTTTTACAAAAATCGGGCGTTATTTTATTACAAAAAAAAATAATTGGGAGGGAGGGGTGACAAATGATCCAAAAATAAATAAAACTGAAAGTTGTACGATTTTAATTTGTAACTAAATAATTTGAGAGGTTGCAATCTAAAATTATCGAACAATTTTAATTTAAAAATTCAGATGACATATTCAAATAGCTTAAAATTTGAAATTATTCAATATACTGTGAAGACTACAAATTTAAAATGTCTCAACTATTAAGGGTTTAAATATTTTTGAAATTGCTGTTCTGGTGACTAAATAGCACTTATTCTTTTATTAGAAATAACAACCAAAATTGTTAAAGCAAGTTTTTAAAAGAGTTTTAGAAACCTTAAAAAAGGTCAGAGGTTTTAATAGTTCAATATTTGTGATAGAACCTCTTTAAATTTGAAGTTAGTCTATACTTTTTCATGTTTGAGCTACAATTATTCCATTTTAGAAGTTATAATTTACAATTATGAAAAACAAATAAAATTTTTTAAATAATTTATATTTAAAACCAAAAACCTTTTATAATTCAATCTAAATGCAGCTGCAAACATTTAATTTGAAATGCTTTGAATTCAAGGTATATTTTAAAAAGAAAACTGAAAGCAAAGGATCGACTTTCAAAGGAACCGAAAGAAAGTGACTCGCTGGATGGCAAATGAACATGAAAAATGGTGTATTTACGCATTTTTAAATTTTAAATAAAAACTTTTTCGCGTTGTAAAAATGTCGAATCCCAGAATGTTATTTTTGACCTAACCTATAACTTATAATGAAAATTCTGAAAATTCAAACAATAAAGCTATTTTCTGAAAATGAAGCAATTTTAACGTTAAAATTCAAGTTCTTAAACTGAAGGCCCAAAAAGTTGCAAATTTTAAATTAGTGTTGTGTAAATTGTATTGGTATCTTAAAAGAGTATAAATAGTTCTTAAATTAGTTTTTAAATTTTCTGAAGTTTACCTTTTTTACATACCTAGATTTCAAAAAAGCCTACCAGTGACTGAAATAGATTAGAAAAAAATCGCCAAAATCCAAGAATAAAAATTGAATGTACACACGGTAAAAAAAAATTGAGCTGTGACAGGGATATTATTCCTAATTATAGCCAAACATTAGGCTTAAAACGAACGAAGGAATTTAGAAAGATCCCTGAATCGGCGAAAATGAATATCCTTGACCATTTTCCATATACCAGAGATATCGTATAGTCAAACCCCTAATAAGTATAGCAATAATAGGGATATTAGGAATAGGTGTCTGAAGCAATTGTCGGAAGAGCGCCGGTGCATTATGGGAGCAGCGAAATAAAATGGCGACGTTCTAATCGGGAGCAGTGACAGTTGAGATTTACTTTGGACAATTAAACGCTTTTTACCACTTGAAATGTGCGCGATTGTTAATATTAAATGGAGTTTATGATTCATTAATAATAATTTACATTTGTTTCGATTGTAGGCGATAACTATATTGAAATATCAAGAAACGCGATAAAAACAACAAACTGGACCTTCAAATGCATTACACGGATTTCAGGGAAATTCATTTTCGCGAGACCAGACGAAAAATTGGCTACTGTAAGTTAATATATTTCTATAACAACTAAATTTTTTTTCTAATCTGAAGATAATACAATTATACATAATCTGTCGAAAATAATAAACTTTCCAACTTAGCAATTTTGCCCAAATTCCTGATTTACGAGAACAATTTACATAAAGTAACTAAATGTGTAATTCTTCTAGCTAAACGTTAAAAACCTAAATCCTAAACCTAAAGCTAAACCTAATCCAAGCGTACACTTTCTTTGAGTTTAATATATTCTCTATTCACTCGTTCACCTCAAGAATTTTTTTTCCGTGCCGCGATTTTTTAAATTTTTAATTGTGATTATCTTTAACTTTTTGATATCAAAAATTTCCATACAATTTTTTTTATTAATACTGTAGGAAAAAATTAACAAGATCGAGCGCCGAGATTATAATTAGAGCAAATTTTCTGTAATTCTATGAGGACGGCTGAAATATCCCGAAAAATAAAATTCCCGACTCGGTAAAACTCTCTGTCCCGAAAAATACAATTCCAAAACTAATAAAATCCCTGAAAAGTTTAATAATATTAACGAATTTGAAAATTCCCAAATAATAAAACTCCCTAAATAAAATTGTTTCTTAATCAGTATTAATTATTTATTAAAAATACGATAGTAAAATATTGTTATCAAATAAATTTTTGTTTAATATTTAAAGTGTTAAAAATTGTTTGAATTTAAAATTAAAATTATAAAAAAAATTTTACCGACAAATTCATATACAAAAACACGTGTTTTTTAATTAACATTTCGATTTTTCAGAAGAACTTTTGTGATTTAAAAAATACTGTATACATTTCTAACCAAAATATCTTATCCAGAAATATATTTTGTTTTAATTGTTGTTATTTTAAATTTAAGCAATAATGTTTAAACACTTCAAACATTTAAAAAGTTGTTTCTTTGGTATAAATATTTGATTATTTCAATTTAAAAAAATAATTTGTCAAAGAACAATGTTTTCCACACTTGTTTATCTCGAAATGTCTTTTTATAATACTTTTTTAAAAATTAAAAATATGATTTTTCGAAAACATTTTTTTATAATTAAAAAAAAGACTGTACCGAAAACCTGGATCAAGCTTCAGATCTGAAAAAAATCAGCGATACATACATGTCGAACTTTTCTAACCTCAAAAAATCTTTTGTACTGCTTTACCGTCATATTTTACGAAGAATGGGAAAATAAGAATTCGACTTCGTAGTACGATGAGG
>NC_046657.1:171259073-171272058 GCF_010883055.1 Belonocnema kinseyi | reverse complement strand
CGTACCGCATCTACGTTTATAATATCTTTGTCTGGGATCACTGCTACCTATCAACAGATCGGCACATCACGTCCATCCGCCATCGTACTTATGATGAGCGGCTACAAACATATAGTATACAGGCGTGCTTCCAGATCCGTCTTCCTTATCATCTCCACCCACGCAACTCGTCGAATAACAAAACGAAAATCCCAAAAATATAAATAAATTAAACTTATCCCGTTACGGTCCTAAAGGAATTTTACCATTCTGCTCTAAATATGATAAATCCTTTTAAAAAATAACAAATAAGCCGGACTGCTGGTATAATGACCAACACTAGAACTGATACCTTAAACTATGAACCTTCAATCATACCTCGTACTTTCCGATGGGTATTCACGAAAAGGCGAGGAGTTGCTTACGTTGAGAAAAATAACAAGTAACACAAAAGTAATTTGCAGTATAAAACAGCAACACTATAATTTGAATCAGTGAGATTCTATTAATGAAGCAGCTACAAGTGGGAAAGTTTAGAGCATCTCATCACTTTAGTACAGTTTTTACTAGCGCACAATCAGTGGAATCTTTGTCACTGTTACAATAAATGTGGAAGAATCTTAATATGGATGGACTAGGATTCCTTCCAGTGGTTGAAAAAGTTTTTCTGTTGTTTATCTTTATTATTAAATTTTCGCAGAATCGACACGTATAATATTTTCCTTCAGGACTGGGCTTTTTTTTATTTTAATCTTGCTAAAAAGTATAAAAAATTAAAGTTCTCTAGTATTTGAAAATTTCCTGAATTTTTTTTGTTGTTTTCCGTTACAAGTTATATAACAGAATCTCGGCAAATTAGAAAAAAAGGGACCTTTGTCCATTAAGAGGTTTTTTCTTTTCATACCAAATTTCGAAGAATCTTCAGTTTTTTATCAGTTTTTTTACAAGGCATGTGAGAGAAATTTTGCAAGGAATTGAAAAATGTGACTCTTATTCGTAGAAAAGATATTTTGCTATTTAAATTTTGCTAACAAATTCTTCAAAAGGAAAGCTCACTAAGTTTCGCGAATTTTCTCTTAATGTAAAATATGAAAAGTAAATGTCATTCTTTTTTAATTCGGTAACTTTCAAGAAAGAGAGCTTGATAGGTTTTGTAAAGTATGTTTTGTTATTTAATTGTTTGAAATTTTTTTTCTAGGTTTCGTAAATCTTCATTTTTTTGTTGTTGTGATTTTTGTTACAAGTTTTTAAACAGAAATTCAAGACGAATCGAAAAGGGTATATTTTATATTAGAAAATTTAATTTATTTTTTTAAGCTTGATAACAAAGGTTCAATAAAGGCACCTCATTGGGGCTTTCAACATTATTATTTTTTTTATACTTTTATAGTTGTGTAACAGAAAATCTCAGACGAATCGAACAGAGTAACCTTTTTTATGTAAAAGGTGTTATCTCAGTTTCAGATTTTTTATATTTGCCTTAAAAGTTATGAAACAGATACTCCACGATGGATCGAAAAGAATGAGTTTTCTTGTCAGAAAATGTAATTTGTTATTTAAATCTTGGTAACACATTTTCCAGAAAGAAATTTTGCTAGGTTTCGTAAATTTTCAGTTATTCGTTATTTCTATTACAAGTTGTTTGAAAGAAATGCATAGAAGTATCAAAAACGGATAGAAAAAAGCATTTTTTTCGAAAATGTGTTTAGTTATTCAAATCTTGGTAAATTTTACATAAGGGAATTTTTCTAGGTTTCGCAAATAATAGGTTTTTTGAACGTCACAGGGACGAGAACCCTTAACTAATATTCTTGGAATAGCAAGAAATTATCACTTTATTTTACCCAAATAAATTTGGGAAAGTATTGATTACTACTTTAATTATTTCAGTTACTATTCAATCAGTGAACTTTATTTTATTCTTCTCTGCGTAAAATTACGAACGTGATGTTTATCATGGAAGTGATTTCGTATGCTTATCGACTCTCATTGTATTTCCGGCTTGCTTAGAGTATACAAGCAATTAAAGAATAATTTGCAAATTGAAAACATTAAATACTTTTTAACATTTAATAAAAAATTTTTCTGTTACCAACCCCATAATACTATTTAGAAACAATAAAAGTCACTTATCGCATTTTGAACGGAATAATTCCAAAAATTCTACAATAGATTATATAATCACAATAATATATATATATATATATATATATGTGTGTGTGTGTGTGTGTGTGTATTGTAAAATAATTCTATAATTGAAGACTTCTTTTATGACAAATTACTAATGAATTGGTAGCGCGTAGCGCGAGTATTGTAATTAGCACATGTTCATTAACGCCGATAGAGATATTGAAAAATAAAAGTTTAAGTAACGCGAAAATTTTTTTCGGGAAACGTTAATAAATGTTAAAGGATCGTTTGTGGCCTTGCAAAGAGTTGGAAGAAGAAAAAATTTTTTTGTGCAATTAATAATTATCGGCGGACACATTTAGGTTTTACAGCAGAAGTTTGACTTTTTACTTTCTCTTACGGTAATCATGCAATCTGTTTTACCCACAGGCTCTAGAAGTTCGAAGTTGTCTACTCGCTGCGCTAGTGCTGCTTTGACACAGCTGATACCAGACTGATACGTATGTCCGACCAAATAAGTTTACTCGCATTTTAAGTGCAAGCATTAGTTTTTTCGTTATTGGTGCATAATGTTCGTGAGCGATTTTTTTGTTTTGTTTTGTTAATAAATATTAAAGGATAGTTTGTGGCCTTGCAAAGAGTTGGAGGAAGAAAAAAGTTTATTTATGCAAATAATGATTATCGACGGACACATTTAGGTTTTACAACATCACAACATTGCCCATTGACAACATTGCAAATTGCTTGCAGGGTTTGACGACAGCACGGACGGTATTTTTCCAAAATAGAAATTAAAAAAAAAACTTTTTTCACTATTCTAATTATTTAGGACCAGAGACAAATTCTTGCATGCCTTCTGCGTATCGTGCCAAACTTTTAACACGATATCTCATTCCGTGTGGACGTAAGTTGGGAAAGAAAATTTCCACTGGTATTTTCTTCAAAACAAATTTTTTCTCAAAATTTCCACCGGAACAAAGCAGAGACATGGACTTTGTTACCTCCTCTTTCATTTTCCAAACTTTCAAAGCGATACCTCATTTCGTTTAGACGTAAGTTGGGAAAGAAAAATCGAAGACCAGGTTTGGTCACCTGACCCTCTCGTCACATGGCCTTAATCCAAAGTGAAAAAATGAGCCCTTTAAAAGTAGAGGATTTAACTGGTTGTTCACCCAACAACTTCAAAGTGTATCTACCTAAAACCGCTACTTAAATTCAAAATTGAACATTGACACACAAATCACACGCCTTGTACTTGAAAGAAATAATTAGAAAAAGTACCCATGTAAAACAGCTATACATTATTTACATAAAAATAGTCACAAAAGTTACCTTAAAAAAATCCCCGTTACGTTTCAAACTTTATTTTAGGAATGCAAAACACCCAAAATCTACCCCTTGCAATTTTAGAGAAACAATTTACAATTACCCTCATGTAATTATATTGAATTAAGAAATTTTTTGGCCTCTTTAGTTGAAGGCAGCAAATCTGAAGTTCGTTAAATGTGTTAAACGTAGTTTTCAAAAATAATTTATTATCACAGTTGAGATGGGGACGTCTACTAGATTTTTGAGAAGGGAAATAGTGTGATTATTTAGACTTTAAAATGTAATGGTTGTTCTACATGGAGACAGGTAGGAATGATTAAAGTTAAAAGTGTTAGGTAAGGGGCGGCTGAATATTATTACAGGATGGAAACATAGCCTGCAGTTTTCTGTAGGTGATTTGTTTGACTACTTAAATTTTTTAAATTAAAATGGCTGTTTTATATATGGACACACTTTGGAATTATTTCGTTCAAAATGCGATAAGTGACTTTTATTGTTTCTAAATAGTATCATAGGGTTGGGAACAGAGAAATTTTATGTTAAAGGTTACAAAGTAATTCATTTCTTCTGATTCTTTTCAATCAAGATAATCATTTCTTAATTAAACAAAATTTATTTTTAATGAAACGCGGTCTCCTAAGATTTTCAGCTTTATTGAAATAAGATAATGCCAATATTGTGAAACTTCTCAATATAGAGTTAGTCACCTTATATTGGATTATACTCTGTTACGTCCGCATCGATATACGTATACAATTTGCAAATTATTCTTTGAATGCTTGCATACTCTAAGCAAGCATAAAACACAATGAAACTCGATGAACATACAAAATCACCTACATGATAAACATCACTTTCGTAATTTTACGCAGAGAAGAATAAAATGATGTTCACTGATTGAATAGTAACTGAAATCATTAAAGTGATAATCAATACTTTCCCAAATTTATTTTAGTAAAATAATGTGGCAATTTCTTGCTATTCCAAGAGTATTGGTTAAGGATTGTCGTCCCTGTAACGTCTTTTATCTACTTTTCGTTTATAATATGCAAAAGATTCTATTTTACCAATAACATTTCTTGATTAAACATTTGTTACCAAGGTTCAAAAGTCATTTCACTTTTTTCAACAAAACGGATGACCTTTTTAGATTTCTCTTGAAATTTCTGTTACATAACTTGTAACAAAACCGACAAAAACACCTATTATTTACGCAACCTAGAAAAACTCCCTTATGTAAAATTTACCAAGATTTGAATAACTAAACTTATTTTCTAAAAAAAATGCTTTTTTTCATCAGTTTCCGTTTCTTCTCTGAATTTCCGTTAAATAACTTGTAATAGAAATAACAAATAACTGAACATTTACGAAACGTAGCAAAATTTCTTTCTGGAAAATGTGTTAACAAGAGTTTCATAACTTTTAAGAAAAGTATCAAAAACCCGAAACTGAGATTACACCTTTTACATAAAAAAAATTACTCTGTTCGATTCGTGAGATTTTTTTTTTACACAACTTTAAAAAAAAGTATTAAAAAAAGAAAAAATTTGAAAGCCCCAATGAAATTACTTTATTCAACCTTTGTTACCGAGCTTAAAAAAATAAATTAAATTTTCTAATACAAAATATACCGTTTTCGATTCGTGTTGAATTTCTGTTAAAGAACTTGTAACAAAAATGACAACAACAAAAAACTGGAGATTCACGAAACCTAGAAAAAAATTTTCTAAACAATTAAATAACAAAACACACTTTACAAAACCTATCAAGCTTTCTTTCTTGAAATTTACATAATTAAAAAAAGAATTACATTTACTTTCCATATTTTACATTAAGACAAAATTCGCGAAATTAAATAAGCTTTCCTTTTGAAGAATTTGTTAGCAAAAGACTAAAACAAACTGAAGATTCTTCGAAATTTGATATCAAAAGACAAACCCACTTTTTAAAATACTTTTTAAAGAAAACCAACCAAAAAAATCTGCCCGCCTCGCGGGAACACTCTCATCGCGTGCTAGGCGCGCGGCTCGCTTCGCTCGCAAGTTTGAGCGCGCCTAGGGCGCGCGACGGTTGAATCTCGCGCTCGTTAATAAGTTGCCTCGCGCTTTGCGCTCAGATATTTACTCTTTGCATTTGGAATGCTTGAAAAAAACTTAATCAAAAAGATCTCTTTTAGATGGCAGTATTTATATGCCTCTTCATATTCTGAATTGTGTACTTCATTAAGTATAGTCAAAGATTAATTTTCTCAAAGCTCTGTAGGCTTTGAGGTACACATTCTCATCGTGACACTCGCACTGCGCGCTCGATTTAAGACAGATGTTTGTAAACAGGTTTTGTTGGATTTTTTCTTGTCACTTTCGTCGTTTTCCACACATTTTTTTTATTTTATTCAGCGTTATTTTTCACGAAACAAACAAGAAGTACGCATCGTATCAAGAAGTGATTCTTAGCGAAATTGTAGATCTTTTTTTGGGTAACAATTTTTATTAATTCATCTTTTTTCGTATCCTACATAGTTTGTCCACAAAATGGAATTTTTATTTTCCATTATTTTTGTGCAATAAAAATTTGAATTTATGATCTTTGAAGAAAATCCAAAAATTGGTTATGATAATCTTGTAGGGCTTTCAAAAAGAAATGTTTTTCTTTTCTTGACTTTTTTTCATATCGTGCGATTTTCGGTTTCAAATTTTGATTTTCGTTTGATTAAAAAAATTTTGAGATCGCTATAACTCTGAGAATTTTCTTTTTATCGAAAAAACTCATAAGAATAAACTGTTTTTTCTTTTTAATACTATAAATATCCGTTCATAGAATTTTCAAATTCAGAAAAAAGTGGTCTCAAAAATTTTCAAAATGCTCTCACTTTTTGCATTTTTATCAAAAATGGCTGATTCACGAACTGGTCCTTTATTTTATGACCTAAAAAAGTGTGCCAAAGATGAATTTGATTCGTTTATTTTTCCAAGAGTTATCGCGTTTACGGACGGACGGGAAGACAGACGCCATCGTGAAAACCTGATTTTCGAATTCAGGGGGTTTTGAAACGTGGAGATCCGTTGAAAAAGTGTAATGTCAAATTTCCGACAATTCTAATACTTTCTCAATCATAAATGATGAGAATATAAAAAATCCAGGAAATTTTCAAATACTAGTAAACTTTCATTTTTGATACATTTTAGCTAGATTAAAAATAACAAAAATTCCGTTCTAACGAAAAAAAACTTTTTCAACCATTAGAACAAAACCCTAGTCCATCGTTATTAAAATTCCGCTACATTTATTGTAACAGTGACAAAGATTCCACTGATTCTGCGCTAGTAAAAAATGTACTAAAGTGATGAGATGCACTAAACTGTTCCACTTGAAGCTGCTTCCTTAGTAGAATCTCACTGATTCAAAATGTGGTGTTGCTGTTTTGATACTGCAAATTACTTTTGTGTAAAGGAGGCACGTTTTCCGTGTCATTCCGGGATTGTTGGTAGCATCGGCTCTAATGGGCGATTGCTAGGGTGGGGGATATTTCCGTACGTGAACGGCGAAGTCAACATTGCCGTTTGGTATGCATGCGCTCTTGCGTCAAGAACCGGAATCTGTTTTGTAGCGCATGCGCAAAGCGTCGAGTCGAATACTTTAGCAAGTATAATACATCGACCCCAAACATCCTTTGCACAAAGTATCGTATGCACCATGAAGTCAAGCGTGTTATCGACCTCGGATGCTGTTTTGAGTCATCGGCTATGCCTCGTACTGGAAACAACATACTTGGCCGAGAGCGACAAAGCTTGACTCCGCGGTACATAATATACTATTGTGTTACTTGTTATTTTTCTCAACGTAAGCAGCTCCTAGAATTTTCGTGAATGCCCATCGGAAAGTACGAGGTCTGACTGGAGGATCGTAGTTTAAGGTATCAGTTCTAGTGCTGGTCAATATACCAGCAGTCTGGCTTATTTGTATTTTTTCAAATGATTTATCTTATTTAGACGTTTACACTTTATTGTAATTGTATTGTTTATTTGCTTTAAATTATTTTTAGTATATAGAATATGTTGTTTTTGCTGCATTGTCCGATGTGTAATGCGAGCCTATAGGGATAGCCAAAGTGTCTTTTACCGAGTTCCGACTACAATGTGTATAAATAACCGAAAATACCGAACCCTTTGTCGTACACCGACGTTCCGGCAAAACAATTTTGTACATAGAAGTGCAGACCAATTGATATAGCAGTCAAAACCACGGCCCCCCATGTGGTGGTTCTCCGCATGGCACCATAAATTTTGAAAAAAATTATCCATTAGATTTGCTTTTGGTGCACGCGCTTAGTGTCCTATACTAAAGGTCAAGTTCGTTAGCCAGCCATTTTGGATGAAAATTGGAACAGTGAGCGCCTTTTGAAAATTTTTGAGACCACTTTTTTCAAAATTCAAAAATTTTCTTTACAGATGTCTATAGAATTAAATGTCCTACAAGATTAACAACTTTTTGAATTTACTTGAAAAATCCAAAATTCAAATTTTGACAGTTTACAAAATAATGAAAATTCCCCCCCCCCCCCCCCCCCCCCCCCCCCCCCCCCCCACACACACACATATATATATATAATTTGATTGATTATGATTTTATGGATTAAACTGGACTCTTAGATGAGTCCAACAATTTTCCAGAAGGGCGCCAGATAGTTTTCATGAAAACTACCAAAATTTACAATGAATTGAGATATTAACTATAGGTTCCCATTAATTATCGACATGTGATAATTTAATGTATTAATAGACGAATTTGGTAATGACCTTGTCCGCGGTCAGCAAATAACCAACTTCAATGGCGTGTGCCTATCATTTCAGCACACGCCGTTGAACGAGAGTTTAATAAATACTGCAAGATACAAAATTAGTCAAGGGGCTTACCTTGTAACGTCCTGCGATCCCGTGTATTTCCTCTCATCTCAGAGCGTTTTTAAAGTTTGTTCTGGTGATTTAACTTAGATAATAGTGGCGGTCGCCTTTTGCTTTGCCTGTTTCGTAGGAGCTCAGAATAACGAATGAATCCACGGTGTGCCCATTCCCATGTATTTAGAGGGGGTACTTATAGACTGTGTCAAAATGCAAGATTAGCGCCACCTAGGGGATATAGCAAGAACTATTGTCTACAGCAACGACCCCGCTCCCTTCTGACCTTAATTTGTAGGTAATGTTGACTTCTCTTTCCTAAATAATTACATGAATAATAATAACCAATAAAATAAACCAAAAATTTAACAAAATAAAATCTATCATCGATCAAATGCAATCAAAACTTTAAGTCTGTTGCAATCGATCTATCACAGAACGATTCCAAAAGACCAAAGATATTTTACCTAGATGCGGCAAGGGTCAGGAGTGGGGGCGGTCGATATATAACTACATTTTCGTCCATATTGAGGTGCTGCCCTCTTCAAATTTTCGTCGTTTCTATGGCAACCTCAACCTTCGACCACGTTAGTGTGCGGGGTGGGGCCGAGGCGCACACTGAAAGTTGTTGCTTTCCAAACCGAACGTGATTTTCTGTTTCACGCGTTCGCCTTCGCCATCACTATAGCAATATTTGCTATAGCTGAGTTGGTCGGCTGGCGCTGTACGCGAAAAACGTTGCGCACGCTGAATTACCTAATCATATTAAAATTAAAGGGATCCTAAGAATATTCTATTTATTATGATTATCTTTAAATTGCTTAATTTCTCTTACGGTTGGTTTGAAAAGATAAATTTTCGACATACTAAGTAAATAAGTTTAAAAAGAATTCTATTCGTACTTAAAAATTTATTATACTGCAATTTAAAAAATTATTTTGTAAAACTACATTCAAAGATCAAATACAATTTAGATAATTTCAAAAAGTAAATACAATTTAGCTAAATTCAAGATTAAAGTAAAATTTAGTTTACTTCAAGTAAAGTACAGTCAAAAATTGTATATGCTTCATGGCGTTAAATGGTTTTAAATTAAAGTGCAACCCAGATAAAATAAAATAAAACTGTAGTTAAATTTTAAATTTAAATACATTTTTGAAACCAGTAATATTAGAAATAGTGCATCCATATTGAAAAATAAAATTATTAATGCTAGTTCCGTATAATGTAAATGACAATATTTTTTCACCAGATTTCACAAATTTAATATTTACTTTTAATTTAGTTCATAAATCGAGCATTATATAAATCATTATATAGTTAATGAAAGGTGATATAGTAATGAACTTAAACAAAATTTGGTTTCAGTGTTTCAGTGTATTCTTAGTAATAATTAGGATTATAACTGACTCATAAAAATAAAGAATAGATCTTGAGAAAAATTGATATTAAAATAATCTCCACATAGTTTACTGAGCCCTCTCACCAGGAGAATCCTACATTGTGCAGTATTCTAAAGGTAAATTAAATTTATTTGAACCATATACAAAATTCAAAGAAATGTCTGAAATGTGAATAATTTTTTAAACAATTGTCAGGGTGGCTACTGGACAGAAAACAGGAAATATTTCGTCATAATTTTCGAAGTAATTGGGAAATTTTTAGGAATCTTCCCAAATTTAAATTTTCGAATGAAAAAAAAGGAACAGAAGATATTAACCGATTTTATTCAATCAATTTGGTGTCAACCCACAAATTCTTTTCTCTCAGCTCAAACGATTTGACTGATTTGATAATTTTCACTTCGCCCTATGATAGATAATGTATACATATCAATATAATTATATTAATTATATTATATAAATATAATATTACTGACTAAATAATTAATTAATTAGCTGAACATGATATTTAGGTGTTTTTTAGTTTTCTATTTTTTAAATAGAAATATGAAAAAAGAGTATATTTTTTTGCTCATAAAAATAATTCTTGAAATTGCCCAGAATTTTCACGCAAAAGTTCGAAGTGTTATACTTTTTACCAATAAAATAATAAAATAAAACATTTTTTGATATTATACTAAAGTGTTGTTCAGTTTTCTTTTCTTTGAATAGAAATGTGAAAATAAAGTGTATATTTTTTGCATAAAAAGGATTATTTAAATTGTCCGGAATGTTCAAGTTCCCAATAATATCCTTAATTAAAAATGTACGGAACTATATAATTGTCGAATGATTAAATTCCGGAAATTTAATATTGACAAAAATATACCACTTGTTATATGGATGGCCCTAAATAGTAAATTGTTTATCGTGTATTATTAATTGTTTAATTCAGAATTGATATAATTCGTTGAATTATAATTTATCATAATTTTAAATTGGGACACTTTGTACTTTCAAAATTTTGTTACGTTAATTTGTATATTCGGCGTCTAATTTTGAATTATTTTTTATTATTAGTCCTTTTATTTATTACAGTCACATATTTTTCTGCTACTGTTTGGCATCAGCCATTCAATTTTTTTTAAATTTCCTATCGTCCCTATTAATAAAACCTAAGAACCAAATTCCCGGTTATAGAAGAAGATGTCTCAATGCTCGGAATTAATAATTAATAATTAATTTACTTTTTTTTCTTTTATGAAACTTTCACTACAATTAGGAAGTACAGTCAGGATTACATTAATCCATAAACGACCAAAGCTATTTATTTCATAACATGAGTTTGACCTCAAAATTTATGAGTGTAGCAAAACAATAAATAGCTCAAAGTACTGTTCCTTATGTTTTTAGGTGAAAAAAACTTTTTTCCATCATATTTGTTTTTCTCAAAATTTTGATAGTTTCAAAAAGAGTTCCATGAAATAAAAGTGTCTTGAAATTAACTATAGAAAACTGCGATTTTTGAAAAGAATTTTTAGAACAAATTTTTGATTTTTCCAAAAATTTGAAATTTGCGAAAAATTTTTTTAAAAATTTGAAAAAATTCAAGAATATTTTTTGACCAATTCTACGAAATTTTTATTGATGCAAATTTGTACCAGAGCCTATAGTCAAATAGTATTCTTGAATTTTTTCAGATTGTTTGACAAATTTTTTTGCAAATTTCAAATTTTTGATTTTGTGAAAAATCAGAAATTTTTTTTTAAAAATGTGAAAAAATTTCATAGTGTTCTATGGTTCCCTATACCAAGGGTTTCTGCTGAATATAGTTACAAAAATAAATAGGCAGTGGTCTCGAAGGAATTAACCCCCAAGCGGAGGTGTGAAAACCGTGCTGAAAGCTGAATGGCACCTGGGTGAGGTGTCTAGAACGGTGACTCTGGTATACCGGCCGACCTCTCAGAGTACGCAGCCTTATCCTTGCATGCGGGGCTCTACAAGGATGGACGAACCCCTTTCCCTAGCTTCTCGTAGGAACAACAATGACAACACCAAACATAGTTGTAGTAAGTGCGGTTCAAAACAACAGAACGCGCAGGGCTCCCGACAATAGGTCGGCCAACAATGCCGACCAATCTAGAGCTGGGGGAGCCAATGAAAATGGATTCAATGCGATGTATCGGCGGGATCTCGTGACCTTTGGGTGGACGGAGCAACTGAATCACGACTTGCTAGACTGCTACGATGCGAGTGTGGCGCGTGAACGGTGTTATATGGCACGGCTGCATGCTCTGTGGTGCGAGAAACGCCCTGAGCTATCGCACTTTTCGCAGCAACGTCTGCGAAACCCTGCTGAACTACTCCGTAAAAGAAGCTATGTAAGCGGAACGCCTACTCTACCACAGCTAGAACAAGCCGGCAACAAAGAAAGAGAGGCGACACTAAGACCAACCGCGGGCAGGCATCCAATAGATGAAGAGCGAGGTCGAAGTATTTTGGAGAGAAGTCTACGAAGTTCAGCATAGACTGGACGAAGACTCAGAAAATATAAATAGCTGCAAGGAGTTATGTGTTGCCCTCATAACACCTGATAAAGAATGCCCACCCATCACTATCGAGGAGGTGATGAGCAGGTTGCTCATCGATAGATGTGTCTGCAAAGATTCAGCATTCTACCAGCGTGACCTATCGATGGCCTGGATTGATTATCGGAAAGCTTTCGATTCTACATCCCATAGTCTTAACATCTGTCTTTTGGAAATCTTAAAGGTTCATCCGCAAATAGTTGGGTGCATAGAGAGATTGATGCCGCTTTGGAAAACAAGATTTACTATCTCATCTGGAAAAAATCGTGTGACAACTAACAAGGTCACGTTTCAGAGAGGTGTCTTTCAGGGTGACGCCATGAGCCCACTCCTCTTTTGCCTTACATTATTGCCACTGTCTCTGGCACTGCGCCATTCCGACGGGTACTTGTGCGGCAAACCTGCAGATCGAAAGTACAAGATCACTCATGTATTTTACATGGACGATCTTAAGATCTATACTAAAAACAGAGAGCAACTGCATCTAGCTCCGGGGATTGTCGAACGATATACTAAGGAAATTGGAATGGAATTTGGGTTAGATAAATGCGCCAAGGTTTATTTGAAGCGAGGAAAACTGAATGGCATCCCTGAAGATCCTGAGCTCGTTGATAGAAGCGCCATACGACACCTTTTCGCTGGAGAGACTTATACATACCTGGGCGTGCCACAGAGCCACATT
>NC_046657.1:171256410-171258973 GCF_010883055.1 Belonocnema kinseyi | reverse complement strand
CATCATTATTAGAGCAGCTGAAAGAAGAAATTTAAAAAAAACGACCACATTTGGCGAGAAAAAAAATTCTCTTTCATCACGACAACGCCCGAGTTCACACATCCTTCGTTTCAATGGCTAAAATTGAAGAACTAATATTCGAATTGGTCGAACACCCACCGTATTCACCAGATTTAGCCCCCAGTGACTTTTCTTATTTCCAAACTTGAAAAAATGGCTCGGTGGACAGAGATTTCCAGACAACGAAGACGTCATTGCCTCTGTAAGTGCTTATTTTGAGGAACTTCCGAAAACGCACTTTTCTGCAGGATTAAAAAAACTTGAAAAGCGATTGACCAAGTGTATAGAGCTCCAAGGAGATTATGTTGAAAAATAAAAAAGAATTTACCCAAAAAAAATTGTTTTTATACTTCATTCTAAGGACTTATTGAACTACCCTCGTATTATTATAATATATAACTTGCATTGGTATTAAAACAGACGTAGTTTCATAGTCCCACGTGAAGAAATGCGCCTTCTTTAAAGTAAAGATTTGTTATCAAATAGTTTATTGCATTTTTTGTGTTCTTTCCGTAAACTGAATTTGGTGATTTCCAGTGTTATTTGTACGATTTAAACTTTATTCATACGGTCTACTCAGCAGCCTGGTCGGTTTTAAACTTGTCAAAAATGTACATATACACACACACATTATAGACCACGCACAAAAACGTATTCACAATAATTGAAAAAAAAAATACTTAGCTGTCGAGAATCGCTGGGGAAAGGAGCGCAGAGTAGCGAATCAACTAATTCTTATGACTGCCATCCACACAAACAAGCTTTCAAATTCGCCATTGTACGGGAGAGGTAGTCATGGAAAAAGAAGAGGAGGTTTCCCAGCATATGCGCAGTGGACGGCATTCTCGCTCGCACAAGAGTGCTGGGAAAAACAGGATCATGCGGCTGCAGAGAATCTGCGCAGTCTCTTTCCACTGATCTTTAGTGTCAATTTCGTGACACAAGTGGCGCTCCGGTTCTCATTTGAGGCGACGAACCGAGACGCCACTCTGTAAATTCATTCACGGTGTGCCCACTCCTATAGGAAAAGTGAACTTGAGGAGACGATAGAAGTTCTATCGTCTGCACACGTCTGCTCAAGATCACTGTAGCTGCAAGATTTATATTTTTGTTGCGTGTTGAACTTGGATTCACAATGGATTTTCACGGATAACACAAACTAAACATGGAACCAAATGAAATCCATCGTCGATCAAATGCAATTAAATGTTAATGTCTTTTGTAATCGTTCTAAGATAGAACGCATAATCAAATGTTAAAGTCTTTTTCAAAGATATTTTACCTAGATGCGGCAAGGGTCTACTTAGACCACATGTCACGAGAGCGGCGCCATCGGCGATTTTGTGGCTTCGGTTTTTTCCGATACTTTTCGGCTAAATTTGGCAATGCCGCTACGTTTAAACGGATTATTTTGAGCACATGCCACGAGACGGCGCAATAAACTCTGCTTTCCCTAACTGGCCCATTTAAGTCCATAAACAAAGTCGATTTGAAACAAAATAGTCTCGGATATAGTTTGAGAGATTTGGGTCCTTTTCAAGATCCTTTTAGTTGTCCCTTTAAGAGTGGTGCGACGGTAATCTAATGTTTCTTTTGTATTCGTCACGTACCGGGCGGGCAGAGTTATTTACAGTAGTTGGTCGTGGCTAATCCGTTCTCCCTTTTTAAATTTCTCTTCAAATTATTAACACTTTTTTTTAATTGATGAATTTTCTCATTATACTTATTTATAATTATAACTTATGTACTGATATACAATTTTCTAGCTGAATTAAAAAATGTGGTCTTTTTGGCGTATCTCATTCCTTTTACAAGAAACGTTCTATTAATTCCATCGAAACCCGTAGATTCCGAATTATTATGTTTTAGGCTGTTAACTATAAAATTAAAAAAATCTACTTCTAAATTTTAATCCGAAAGCTTAACAAAGGACCCTTGAGTGTCGGCTACTCTATTGAGATAGCCTCTCTGCTTTTTATTTATGATCGTATTCTTATTTCAATTTCGGAAAGGATATTTTAAAGCCTTTATACTATCTAAGCGAGCTTCCTGGACCTTTAAAAATATCTACCTGAGTGCCTGCGGAGAATTTCTCTGCGCTTCTTTGACTTAAAGAATTTTTAGTATATACTCAAAGATTATTTTCGGTAGGGTTTTTCGAGTGGGAATTTGAAATTTTTAATTATTATGGATTATTGATTTATTCTACAGCACTTGAAGTCACTTTTCATTATTGGAACATATTCTTAGTATATGTAATTTATCTGTACTAGTTACTAGCCTACTTCCTCGTGCTTCCTGACCATTTTAAGAAGAGGGTCTCTTCCATTTGCAACTCTATGTGTTGCACCCAGAATAATCCTGGTGTGAAGACATTCAAGACTCAATATTCCGCGACCTTCTTGACGGCGTGAGATGTACAGTCGCGGAACGGAAGACTTAAGATGCATGCTTTTGTTCATATGCATAACCTTTCTTGTCCCGATATCAAGAGATCTGAGCT
>NC_046657.1:171249946-171256310 GCF_010883055.1 Belonocnema kinseyi | reverse complement strand
ATATCTAGTCGGGAGTGGTGCTGACTGAAAACAGATGATTTGGAGCGATTCGCGCGCCATATGTTGGTCATTCTAAGGACTTATTGAACTACCCTCGTATACATTTATGGGAATGATATAAAATTTCAGGGATAAACTCGACTGTGAAGCACGAGGTACGTGATGAGAATGTTTTCGCTAAGGCCGAAGGAGCTTTATCAAAAAAATTCATAATCATCAAATTACTGTTTTCGATACTTTTACCTTTAGTTATAAAAAGTCTGTGCGCAAAGTTCGAGCACGTAGCACCAGGTAAATACATTATCGAGTGCGAAGCGCTAAATAAATATATTATTAAGCGCGAGGCGGGCAGATTTTTTGAATTCTTTTCATCTAAGTGCGGCTCATAACTGTAATTATTTAAATAAATAAGACATCAATCTAAGTCCTACTACCTATTATTGTACACTTTCAGGCGTATTAGGAACCTGAAAAGCCATTGATAATCTGAAATCATTAATGATAGAAAAAATTCTTGTCGCCAGTGTAAATAGGAAGAGCACAAGGAAAAAATTCGGCGGTACGAAGGAATTGCAAACTATAATAAAAAATGTCCTGTATTGGAAAATGTTATTCCTAGTACTTATTGATTTTTTCCCAGTGCCTATTTCTTACTGGAAAGTTTTCAAGTACGCCAAAGCAATTCTCTTATTTGTATGAAATTTTTTAAACCATTTTTCTCAAGCACGAGTAAGAAAGCCGCAAACTTCTGAAATTCCAAAGTAATTAGGCTTAGTTAGTTCCTAAGATGCAATTTTTCTGTTGTAATGATTACGTATTCAAGAATTATTTATTTTTTACACAACTTATTTAGGGATCTTTCGATTTTAATGTTGACACTATGAAGTGTGTGTTCACCTGATCTGTTTCAGCTTTGAATTGATAATTAAATTCCAAAACACTCTTTGGGTGGTCCCTTTCTCTTTGCTTACTTCAATTAAATTATCTTTAAACATTTGAAAGGAAAACTTAAAAACTAAAAAAGTATGTTTTATTGATTCCCTGATTTAACGACACTAACTTCTTTCTTCGGGGCTAGGTAAAGGAAAAAGTTTACCTAACGCAGCTTCAGAGCGCAGATGTAGCAGGAGATAGAATCCAAGCAGCGATCAAGGAGATCGGCAACACACTAGAGGCTATGACATCGAGTTTTGTTTATGCATTGATATTGGGGGAGGGGGCAATTTCATGAAATCAAGGCTGTTGGAGCAAGGTCTACAAGAGCAGAGAAATCTGTAAAGCACTCACAATTTATCAATAAGGTTCGATAGTTCGGTTTCTAGGTTTTAAAAATGCACTTCCGAAATTTTCTAGAACCTGGAAGGTGTTTCGTGGTGATAGGTCATTGGAGAAGTCTTTGGTTTTAAGTAAAAAAACTGGTTTTCTTTTCTTTTTTTTTATTGACAAATCCGAATAATTGTCGAGTGCAACAGTATTACTGCAAATTGAATGAATAATTTATTTATTCTTAGAATAATTACCGTGGGGTCACAAAAAGAAAATTGTAAAATTGATCAAAGAATGCTGCAAACAATTTTGCAATTTTCCTTAAAATTATTTATCGAATTATTTAAAAATCTTGTTTTGAGATAAATTACAATAATTTTAGAAATCACATCAAATGATAGACGTGTCGTTGTACATATTTTTTGTGTTTTACTGTAAAAGGAAAATATGGAAATGTTGCATTACGTAGAATCGTATAAATAAGATAAGTATTGCACACCCTATTCTCAGTTAATGGAAAATGATATTACTTGCATTCCCAGAATCTAAAAAAGCCTGAGAAAGGTACACTTAGATACATCACACAATCAGAAACATCACACTTTGCTATTACTAGAGAAAAATATATTAGTTGAATATCCTGATTGAGAAAAGTAAATTTCTCATTAAACTATCTAATCTGCGAACCTTTCCAGACATTTAAAAATCCCTAAGATATATAAGGTATTCAAATCATAATTCTCTCTCTAGTAATAGTAAATTTTTGTAAGGTTTTAAGTTGCGTAAAAAGTCTGAATGTGCCTATCTGAAGGTGTTCTAGAATCGGGAGAGATGCGAGTAATATTATTGTTTTATAAAACGAGAATAGAATGTAGGGGAGTGAGAACAGGTTGAGGAAGAACATGAACTGTCCCTGCTTGACTGTTATGACGCAGTTTCCTCTAACGGTTTTTCACGCTAAATCAATCTGTTGTTAATTCTTCTTTCATTGTGGTATCTCACTTGATGCTCTCCCATGGTATTCCTGTCGAGGTGGTTGGCTGCAAATTGCTAGCGCTAGCCACAGCATCCTCAGCAGGCACATTTGATGCTCTACTGCTTACCGTTTGGCATACGTATTCTTGCTGACCAGCTGTTTCATTAGTGTGATCTGCCTGAACCTCTGGCTGTCGGCTCCATGTGTGCCCGACGATCTTCGGGACGCGATAAGCGTTTGAAAATCTATAGAGTACTCTCTATTATTATTTATGGGTTTTTGTGTTCTTCTGTGTCCCTCTTCTCTTTGTTATCTGCGTGTCTGGCATGGAAAACTCTGTCAGTAGCAGTGCTACCGCCCACATAGCCGTCCAATTCATGAAAGGAAAACTCAATCCCTACCGCGACACCAACTCGAGAACACCTTCGGTCGGGATATTATTTAGTGAGAAGTTCTAGTTTCCAGAAGCTACAATAATGGTTCTTTAAAGCAACCAATCCCAGCCAAACCGGAACATGTACGTCGTCCAATCCTGCTGCTTTTATCCTAGAAGATGAGCAAGAACGGTAAATTTACTGAATGGACTTCGTACGACTTTTCCTTAAAATTTCTGTCTCTAGTCGCGACTGACCTTACCCGGCAGACGGCACAGTTCGAGGTGAAGGTTTCACCTCGTTTTAAGGATACTTCGTTTAAAGTTAAGAACCTTTGTGCAATTTTAGATGGAACAATGTTGACGAATCAGATAGTGTGATCCTGGAAGAACAGCCTTTTGCATGTGGCTCACTATGGACTTAGACTGATGCTGGCAAGCCGGGATTATTTTGAGTTGGCAGCCGCTTATGAGAACTACAAGATGGGCTTTGTAGCCTTTACTGTTAGGAATATCTGTAATAAATTCAATACAAATGTATATGAAGTAATTTGCAAAAACAGTAGTTGAAATTTAATATACATCTTGTATTAAATTTAATATACAGACCGGAATAGCAGCCTGCGTGTTTCATTATTTTAAATCTTGTCCAATATTCGAAATCAAAGTAATAATCTAGAATTCGTTGGTTGATCTGATTTTTTTGATTAAAGTGCAACGTATGGGTGGAACTTTTTCAAAATTTTCCATGATTGGTAGAAATTGAATGTGAGTACAGTTGATTGTAAGTGAGCTCTGTTGTTTAGTTGTGTAATTACACATTTCGATTTGAAATCTAATTTAATTTTTCGATAGCTGAAAGAAGGTAGCATGTTTTATTATTACGAATCGTAAAATATTGCTAAACTTATTTTGATTTTGTATGAAATGAAATTACCTGCGTAATTATAGTGAATGTAAATGAAATTTAATATACACGCTCCTTAATTGTGACTTCATAGACATGAGATATTAATTATAATATACATTGGTATTCTAAATTTAATGCTATTTTTATCAGTGTTGGTACAGTCTGCTTAGCTCGAAAAGAAGAACTTGACATTTCGCTCGTTTTTCTTCCTCCTTTGTCGTGATATTACCATCGGCTCGTGCGGATAATTCAATCACGAAAAATTACTGAAAACTAACCAAATGAATTATTTTATAACACTTATTGAGCAAATATACTGTTATCCTCAAATTATCCTTTGAGCTTTTTATAATAAAATCAGGGTATTGAAAGAACAAAACCTTAAACGATAAGTTAGGCTGAACGAGGTGTAGACGAATTATACTGTACTCAACGAACTTAGCTACAAAACTCTCCGTTGAGAGATTCCAAAGAATTTATCTTCAAAGTTTTCATGTCAAATTACCATGCAAGTCATGTAGGGATTATGTACTAGCCTGTATGAATAGGTTAGCTTAGGAGTAATGAGTAAAAAGATAACTAATTTTAAATGAAATCTTTTTCCTTCTCCATGAGATACTCCTTATTTATTGACGGTTTGATTTCATCCATAATTAAATTGCATGCAAAATTAGATATAATTGCATTTGTTTAAGTAGGCTAAAAACCGGTGGTTACAATACATTATGGTTAAATGTGCAGGTTTTTATACGGGATATTAAATTAGAAAAATAAAAAAAAAACAGGTAAAGATTTTTGTAATTAATTTGCTTATTATTAGTTGTTTAGACTAAAAAGCGCAGAGCGAAAAAGTTGTTCTAGCAGGTGATCAACATTGATTGTTAAATAAAATAAAGTTTGCAAATTGTGCTTTGTGAAACTTCACAACATTATTTTCCTATATACGCGTTTTTTATAATAAAAATATTAAGTTTCATTCTTTTTAAATCCTTAAATTGGTCGCAAATTTTGGCAGAAAATTAATTTATACATATAAATTACATACTGCTTTCATGTGTGGAAGCAAAATGTAATGTATGTGAATAAGGTACCTAATTTACTCAATTTTTAGTTGCGCAAAAGCTACTTTATTAGCTTTACAATTTAGTCTTGATGAAGGAAATGTAAACTTACATAGATCTAAAGAATAAATTTGATATGAAAAATTCTGATATCTGCGATAAACAATGTTTCTCCTTCCATTCAATTGTCAATAGTATATAAAGCCACCTTTTAAGAAATTCTTAAAAAAATAGTATCGAGTGCTCAACTTTTGTCGCTACTTGTAGGGAGAAATAATGAAGATCGCCATTCTAATTTTTGCCTTCATCGTTCTGCCAAATCTTACACGTAAGTTAACCCGATAGAATCTAATATAATATTAATATATTCATTAGATATATTACATTTTTTCAAAATCTGGACAGTATACCGTCACCCTGGAATCACAGGCTTCCATCTTAATTTTTGGTTCGACAGTAAGATAAAGACACCTTGAGATCCTTCAATATATTTTTTGTGCATGGAATACAGGGTGGCCCAATTAAACTTTAACTTTGAGATCGCCTAATTTTTTAAAATAAAATTTCATTTTATTAAAGCAATTAAAAATGGTGGAAAACTTATAAATTAAAAAAATTTATGTCGAATTTTCGATATGACCGCCTTCAGCGCGAATTATGGCTCTGAGTCGGTTGACAAACGAGTCCCACGCTGCACAAATGTGCTCCTGTGAGATCTTCATAAATTCACGACTTTTCGATTTTGGAACATTTTGATAGCCAAGGTGAAAAATAAAAAATACCAAAGTTTTGATGTGTTAAAGAAAGTTCTACATCGAGAACCGATGAAGGTCCCGTAAGAGAACATTCGTACAGCGCACGACTTGTTTGTCGATCGCCTCAGAGCCATAGTTTGTGCTCAATGCGGTCATATAAAAATTCGACAAAACTTTCAAAATTGAAAGGTTTTCTACTATTTTTCTTAATTGTTACAAGAAAATGAAATTTTATATACGTGAAAAATACAGCGTTCTAAAAAGTTGCAGTTAAATTGGAATACCCTGCATTAATCTATATGGGAATGAAAAAGTGACGGTCAACGCGACGCTCCATAGTTCATTCAGCTGTTGAAATATGTTGCAAGTTACACTTTTAGTTCTTTTTTCATATTCTTAGCTTCAAAATAGTTTTCAGAATTATTTTTAGTGTACCGTTAAACTTTACCTACAACCATTTAAAGATGAAATCCCTCCGCTCAGTGGGCGGTAAGTAAGGGAAAGGACGTCGGAGAGTCGAAAATATAAAAAGGGAAAAAGGAATTAAAACGTGAGTTAAAACAGGCTTTCTCAAAGAGAAAATTTTAGGCTGATTACTAAAAAGTAGGGTGCCGCCACAACCCCGTACAAAATGGGCTGGTTTCGAAATATTCCGGTTTTAATTTTTTTAAATTATTATAATAGTCCTATTGTACTTAAGGATTTTTCGAAAATTCAAATAAATACCCGAATAAAAATTCTTCGACTTGAGTTCGACTTGGGTTCGACTTGAATGGACCCCAATTAAGGCATGCTGAAGTTGAAAAGTTCGACTTCAGAATGTATCAGTTTTGAAATGGAGCCAGACTTCAATTTATGTCTCGGAGACAAGTTTTTATGTCTTGAAGACATAAATTTATGTTTCGAGTCAAATTTTTATGACTCCAACACGTGCGGCTTATAACCTCGAGCGTATACCTGCCCTAACAAAAAAGGTAATTCTAACAGTCATAAAAGCTAATCTTTGTTAATGGTTAAATCATC
>NC_046657.1:171240443-171249846 GCF_010883055.1 Belonocnema kinseyi | reverse complement strand
TTATTTACGAAGTGTTATTTGCATTATACTTGTTTGACGATGATACCGAAAATGTTGTTTGTTTTTACGTATTTATAACGGCTTAGGAGATCCTTCTAGAAAGTTACAATTTTTATTTTTTGAAGAAAATTTTTAAGGTTTATACTCGTTCAGACCCACCGATTCCGAATTTTGAAATTAAAAATAACTGATTTAATAATTACAAATTTTTCATTCGTCAATTTTAATCTAATTTATGAGCCAAAAAAGGTTCGATAATCTCAGCCAAGATAAGGCTCGTCTTGAGTCAGGTAAACGTCGTCTTAGCCAAGACAAGGCTCGACTTAAATAATGTAAACCAGACATCGATGTCTTCGAGACGAACTCACGACATAACCAAGTCGAATTCAAGTCGAAGAATTTTTACTCGGGTGGTCAGCTAGAAAACCAATTTACGAAGAGAAACTTCATCTATAATTTTTTTCTTTCAATCAATTGTTAACATAAAGAATTAAAAATTATTTTGAAAAATAAAGAATAAAAAAATGGTGCTTACTTTGGTGAAAATATTGACTACACAGCAAAAAGCTGCAAAGAAATCTTGGAAAACTCTCAGAGGAGAATTTTTTCTGAGAATTTTTTTTGATAAAACTGATCAATGTCGAAAAAACATTGGTTAAAGAAATAAGAAGGTTTAAAAACAGAATAGATACTTCTTTTTAGGTCAGCTAGCTTAAAATCAAATAATAATTATTTGTGTTATAAGCAATAATGAACTAAGTCTCGTTCACAGCTTTTAATAATTACAGAGACATGTAATAAAGCTTAATGATTATCATCAAAATTAAATGATTCCAAAAACAGTTTACGCATCAGGGAATACACAATACATAAAAAATGAAAAACTTTCAGGTGCCAAATGCCTCAAATTTAAGTTGCATTTGTAATTCAGAAGTGCTTTATTTTCCACGAATACATGTGCGTTTCGCACTATAAAATACACTCCAAGAAGATTCATTAACAATAAAAGAGCAAGGTAAGACGCATATAAGGAAGCTGCTTTCCTGTTCTTAAATTAATTCATCTTCTTGACTTTAAAATTAAAATATTATTCTACTACTGGTGCAGTTATTCACAAAATCGAACTCCAAAGATGAAGCGCTTTACAGAAACGAGCGTCCTGGATCCAAAGGAGCGAGCGGAATTTTTCCCTCTCTACCTCCGCTCCATTTGGGAGTCTGATGAGCGCGAGGGCGCGCTGCCTTATATTTGAAGTGCGCGTGCGCATTATAGGCCTGTGTGTATTTGGAGTTTACAATTCCCAAGCTTCTCATATCTTTGAAGTTCGAGTATACGGGATATATTCTAAATGGGGGAGGGGTCTGTCACAGTAACATTTTCTACGTTAAAAACAAAGAAAGTAGTATCACAATGGGAGAGCGAATTTTTTCAAAGTCGATTTTTTGTTTGATGCACAGCATTCCTTATCGTATTTTTATTTTGACAGTTAGCGATAAAACTTATTAACTGTATTTATAATATAAAAAATGATTTTCTAAACAAACTATTGCGTAAATCGCTCAGAAAACGTTTTAACTTTCTGTTTATTAAGGAAAGGTTGAACAAACAAAAACTTCCTACGGAGCAGTAGTTCAACAAACTACAAAAAAAAGTTTTTTGTAAAGGTTTTTTTGAAATAAGTTAAGAGGTGAAAAATTGTGTATCCTAAACTTTACTCACGCGACTGATTTTCTTTGCGCGTATTATGTCGAGTCTGGCCTGTTTGGAGTTTAGCCGTTAATAAGAGGGCCAGGCTAAAAAATAATAACACTTCAATCAACATAAAATATATCAAATTTAAATTCACATAATTGTTGTCAATAAATTGCTATTTTAAAAGGAAAAGTCGTCTATACATTTAATTTATTGATAAAAAATCATCCAGGACGATTGTCCTAATTTTAATAGCATAGTTTATTCTCCATAAATTCTCTTGCTTCATTCAGACAAGTTAAAACATTTTAAATTCGTTACATTTTCTTTTACAGCGAGCTATTATTTATTTAGAATCTTTTAGATAATAATTTTCTTATAAATTCACACACCCTTGAATTATTCCAATTCTCTATGGAAAACTAGAAAAATGTTAAGCCATAGACCAATTGTATATTAAAAAAATTATTTTTTTTTTAACTTATTACAAACTATCAGAAGCGTCTCTGGATTCAAGTTTTCTATTTTTCACGCTTACCATGTTTTTTTACTTTTAAAAATTATTATGTACAGTCTTGAATAAGTTTATAAATTTTTCTAAGCAAATGGTTGTTTTTCACTATAAAATTATAAAATTTCGTGTCCAATTGAATTAGTAATTTATTTGAATCTTTAGAAGTCTTATTTTTGCTAATAAAATTGGTAAAATTTCTCCAGTAATTAGTTCAGGTTTAACAATTTTCATTAAGAGAAGTAATAAGACATCTTTGCAGTAAAAAAAGCTATTAAGTAAAAATAAAATTTCTATGGGAAATAAAGACAATATACAACCGACAAAATTGCGTAAATTAAAAAAAGAACTTTGTTGAAAAGCAGCGCGTAAAGACCCAAAGTACATATAATTAACTATAACAATATTGATACAAATTTGAAAGCTGTAATACAAAATTTCAATTGTTGAAAAAATTATTAGTTTACGTCACTTTGTTTAAGCAATTAGAAGGCTTTATTCAGGTCAAAAATTTCTCAATATCGCCTTCCTGTTGTTTCAATCCAATTAAGAATGTTACACCATCCAGTTGTTTCATTAAATTTTTCTATTTTTCATGCTTTCATCTTCATACATTTTAAAAAATTATTATATACAGTTTTATATCATGTTTTCACCGAGCAATCAATTTTTCACTATTGAATTAGGAAATATCTTCACTTATTGAATTGGTAACTTTCTATTAATTTTTAGTGGCTAATTTTTCGTCAATCCAATCTGTTAAATTACACAATTAAGGAGTTAATCTTTTTCAATTTGAATTCAGACAGCAAAAAATCTTCAAAACTGAAAAAGCATTTTTCAAGAACTCAAGTTGATATTTATTCCGAAGTATACTACAAGTTTTCAGTATAGAAAAATGTGCTTTCACAATCATATTTGATTTTTAACACTATTTTTAATACTATAACGAAACCTAGTGAGTAGGAAAACACATTCAAGCTTCCGATTTATTATGATTCTTTTTAAATATAGATTTAAAATTTAGCAACAGCAGCTTGATAAACCACCGAACAGTACGTTTTATTCAGATCGGGCAATTATCGGCTCAAAACATTTTTTTTCTTGAGTTTCATGTATTTTTAAATTTTTTGCCACTTTTGGATTTAGATAAGCAATTTTAAAATTGTAAAAAACATGCTTTGCTGAGTGAAAACTTTATTTAAAAATGTCTCTATTTTTTAAAAATTGTTTAATTTGTCCTGGCCATTAATATTTAAATACTAGAATTTTAATTCTCCAATATTTTTAACACATAATGTTTTATAAATGGAAAAAAATAATATCTCAGAGAAAAATTTTTAAATTTAAAATATATTGATTTATTTTAAGCCAAAATAAAAAGGACTTCACTACCAGAAAATATCACTTTTTAATAGAATTATTTAACTTTTTACAAAATAATTAAATCTTCGACAAAATAATCGAATTCTCAAAAATCTGAATAAAAAGTGTAAGAGTTGATATTCAAACCAAGAAAAAGTTTCCAACTCAGAAATGAAATTCAAACCCAAAAACACTAATTTTCAACAAATAAAGATTTGTCAGTCATGAATGAATAAAGAAATTAACTTAAATTATCGAACCTTCACGCCAAATGACAAATTTTCTGTATAAAAACTGAATTTCTAAAAAGAAAATATGAATTTCCAGTGAACCACATTTTTAAATTTTCAACCAAATCGTTGTATTTGTAGCCCAAAAATTGCGATTTCTACTATAATAGATGCATTTTTAATTCAAAAATCCAGATTTTCGTAAAAAAATTTGATTTTTGAAAACAAAGAGATGAGTTTTGAAGAAAAAAAGTTGAATTTTCTACAAAATAGGATGACTTTAAAAAAATTGTTTACTTTGCAACCAGATATTTACATTTTTATCCCAAAAAGAGGCAATTTTTGCTAAAATAAATGAATTTTGAATTTAAGAAGACAACATTTCAGGAAAATAGTTAAATTTTTAGACAAAAAATATTTTTGTTGAAATTCGAACACTGTGATATAAATTTTAAATAAAAATAAATTTTCGACGAAAATAGTTGAATTAAGAACTTAAGAAGATTAATTTTCAACAAAACAGTTGAATTTCTAACCAAAAAATATGACTTTTGTAACAAATGGTTGGTTTTTCAATCAAACATTTACATTTTTATCCAAGAAAGATGCAATTTCTACTGTAGTAGATGAATTTTTAGTTCAAAAAGACAAATTTTCGAAAAAAGGGTTGAATTTTCAACGTAAACATTTTTTTGAAAATGTATGTACTTTAGGTATGTCTTACATAATTTGTGTATGCCCTCTTGTAAAATGATGAATGACTGTTGTCACTAGAAATGTTTAAAATGTATTTATAAACAAACATTGCTTTCACATTAACATTATTGATCTTCTACATGTAAGGTGTTTTTTTGCATAAAAAATATGGTACGGTCAGCGAAAATAACAATTTGTCATTGAAGATCCAGGGTAAGTAAGGAAATTTCAAATTTTTTTATTTTGTAACAAGCCTGATATTGAACATTTGAATACTTAATAGCGCGAAATTTAGATTTTTCATTACTTCGTTAAGATCATTTTCTTACAAAAAATATGGCATTAATCGTTAACTTACTGATTAAATGCTAAACAAATTGTTCAGAAGGCTTAGCATTGTAAAGCTTTGTAAATATCTAAATAATCAATGATTACAAGTTAATGACAATTTTGTTGTGAATTAAATTAAATTAAACAAGAACTTGTTACTTTTATGTTTTAAAAAAGAAGGTCCAATTTTAGATTAGAAAATCTAAAATAAACATCATGGGTCAGTTTTAGTACATCTAACGATCTAACGATGTATTTACGATATCGCAAAGACGCCGAAACGACATGGACATAGGATGTCGTAAAAATGTCGTAAAGATGTTGTAAAAATGTAGTAACGACGTCGTAAAGACGTCGCCAAATTTTGTGCCCACGGGTAGGGACGTCTTGGGCCTTGCGCACGCATAATCACAGTATTTCAGTTTAGTTCGTAACGAAATACGCGGGAAGTTTAAAACGTTCTCATAAAAAGATTAGAAAGTTGCAAAGCAAACGTAACTAATTTTTCAATTGTGACCCAAGCAATAATACGATATTTAATTTATGTCTTGGGATAACCCGTCGAAATATCCTTCATGGCGGAAATTTGGATATCCCGCGATATCATATTCCGGTGAGGAGAGCATTTATTAATAAAAATGGTGGACAATTTTTGTTCTTCTTTTTGAAGGTTATAATTTATGTTACAGATAATTTAAGTGATTCCCAACTTCATTTAAAGAAAAGTGATTTAGGTGGAGGTAATAGGTAATAGGGCCACCCTTGCTGTAACCCTTATGGAAAATTTATATTTTCAGAGTAAGAATTTCAAAACAATGTCATCCAATCCTTGACAGAACTCCACACGGGATGGGTTTAATATTGTTGTAACTAAAAAATTAGGATATTTTTGGAACTAAAGAAAACAGGGTCTTAATTTATTATCATTTATGAAAACTTTTCAACTTTTTGAAGATGAATTTTGAATTTTTAACTTAAAAAGTGATGTAGTTTATACACAAAAAAGATGGTTGAGATCATTCATAGAGCTTCTCAAATTTATTTTGAAAATAGAATTTTCTCCGAGATATAAAATAAAAATTCAGTAAAATGTACTAATCCGAGATGCTTGGTAATATTATTTACATTATAACTCATTTACATAATATATTCCTTGAACGGGTCTTTAAAATTATATTCGCCACGTTTTTATGAAATTATTTCATTCAGAATTTAGACGTGCAATTATTTTTACTAAGACATTTTTCAAAGCGAACATTTCCTTAATAATATTTATAAAAATCATGTCAAATAAAATTATAAAGATTCTTTTGAGGAATTGAACGATCTTTTGTGAATAAAAATAAAATCAAAATTACGGCTTTCGACAAAATCGGGAAAAGTAAAAACAAAGATGTAAATTACTACAGTATAATAAAGAATTATGACCTTTAACATTTTTTTATAATTTATCCAGGAATTGAAATTTCGAAATTCGAAAAGTTAAAATATTAGAATATGTTTAAACATTATCATTTTAAAAGCCGTGAAGAAACTTCTCTCTCACATAATTATCTAAAAAAATAGTTTCATTTTTCATACGAAAATATGAACTTCTAACAGAATAGATAAATTTTCTACCAGTAAGATCATTTTCCACCAAAAAAGAAATTTTTTAACGAAATAGTGACGTCCATTAAAAAGATTAGTTTTTAACTAAAATAATGGCTTTTTAATTTAAAAACTGTATTTGCAACAAAGTAGTTCATTACTCGCCAAAAAAGATTAATTTTGAGAAAAACATGAATTTTCAGCAAAATAATGAAATAATCTACCAAGAGAGATTAATTTTCAAACCTTTTTTTCAAACTAATTTTCCTTACAGGTTATAGAAATACAATTTTTCCAAGTTTCTTGCGAATATTTAAAAAAGATGTTTGAAGATTTCAGGTATGCTAAAAGAAGATCACTTTTTTATTTTTCAGGACTTTCCAAAATTTTACCCAAAATTCAAGTCAATTTAAGCATTATTTTGGAATATTAAAAGCTTTTAAAATCAATATTTTTTTAACTTTTTCGAATTATTTCTAAAATATATACAAAAATTTTGGAAAACAAAATTTGTTCGAAACATTCAAAAGTTTAAATTTTGTTAGAAAATGTTCGAAGTCTTTTTTAATTTTAAATTATTTTTTAAACGTTGTTACAAAATTCAAACCTTCAAAATATACTTAAGAAGCTTCAAGATTTTTATTAACAAATATTCGGAAATGTACATTTTTTACTTTTTGAAACTTTTCTCAAGTTTTAAATTGATTTTGAATCTTTTGAAGCTTCTAAATGTCATCAATAGTTGATCAAATTTTTTTTACAAAACTTAGTAATCTTGATTCTTGATAACAGTTTGCCACTAAATCGTGGGAAAAAATGACAAATTTGATTAGTCGAGATATTTCGATATTTCGAGAATTCAATGGTGCAAAGCAACTACTTTTTTAATACAAATGAATAAATTTACTTACTACTGCAAATTATGATTAAAGAAAGATTACCAAAATGAGAAACGTGAAATCCATCAATGTTTAATAAAATAATGTAATTGTGTTGTATGTATTATCGACACAATTTAAACATCAAAAGGTCAGATTATGAAATCGTAAACGTGACGTAGTCTGCCTCCAATATAAAATGATTGATGTCCGACTGTTTCGACAAATTTCGGAAAAATAATTTTCTTTTATTTACAATGGTTCAATAAGCTTTTAATTAACTGTCCATTTGCAGGCTTTTTAAACACTACTTTTCAACAGAATTTCATTTTCGATTCTATAAATCTATCTATTCTATAAATATGCTCACTGAGGGTGCTTATTTACATCAATCGTCATCAAAATGAAGCATGAGTGTTGATAAACAATAATAAACATTACCAATGATAGGTATAGGTTTTGCAACAGTTTTAGGGAAGATTGTGACACTGTTTGGTCTAGATGATGCCTTATTAATCAATGAAAAGTCCATCATCAAAGCGAGTAATTTTGGACATGTAGGAAAAACTCCTAATTTTCTGGTTTTCTTTAGGCCACTATATATTGGCCCCAAATTCGCTCAAATGCATCGCCAATAGTATAAAAAATGCACTTTAAAACTTGACACTTTAAAGGCTTTTCATATTTTTCTAGATGAATACATCTCAGAAACTAAAAAGGATAAATCAGGATTTTACAGGATATTTAAATCATTTCTTGCTCGAATCATCCTCTCAATTTTGCGATGGTCCTCGGACTTTTCTCCTAATATGACGAGTTGAATAAGTTTCCAAGATTTTCACTATTTGTGAATAGCGACAGAAACATCTATTTTTGTACTTAGTTGAAATTAGAACTACTTTGTTCAAAATTAATTTTTTCTCACTGTACCTATAATTGAGTTATTTCTTGTAAAATTTATGTATTTTGTTAAAAAAATTTGTATGATACAATATTAATCTCCTTAGTGATTAATGTACCTGTTAGGTTAAAAATTGATTTATTTGCTTGTAAATCATTGTATTTTGTTAAAAATAATCTTTTTCGGTAGAAAATTAATTCTGTGGATGGAAAATTCATCTTTTTCTGAAAACTTAACTATTTTCTTGAAAATTTACCTGCTTTGTAAAAAATGTGTTTTGGTTGAAGATTTATTATTTTAGTTAAACACCAATTTGTTTGACTAACAATTTAAATAATTTAAAAAAATTTGTTGAATGGTTTTTTTAACTAAAAATGTAAATATTCTATCTGATTGAAAACTGATCTCTTTTGGTTGCTTGACATTCTCATCTCAAGTGAAAATCTATCTATATTGTTGAAAATTCAACTGTTTTATCGAAAATACCTGTTTTTGGCTGTGATTCGGATATGAATATTTCTTGAAAATTAGTCTTTTTGGTCTTTTTTTTAAATCTTTTTTCTGGATCTACATTTTATATTTCTCCATTTCCGCACATTTGGAATTGAAATTTTCTTGACTTTCAATATATATATATATACATATATATATATATATGTATGTGTGTGTGTGTGTGTGTGTGTATTTATGGATTTTCGAAGAATCTTAAACAGGACGATTTTTAACGACTCTCGGATATGACGCAGTCGTAAGTCGACCCCTACATTATCTTGTATTTTACTTAACACTTCCGTGACAAATTCGAAAGAGAGCGGTCTCTCATATACTCGGTTGGAGAAATAGCAAAATAGAAAATTTTCAATTTTGTATAAATGCACTTTCTTAAAATTGTGCTTCGATATGCAGTTACTGGGAAATCCGGAAACGTACTTAAAGATAAGTAGTTCATAGCAATTCATTATAATTTCACGATAAAAGAAAGAAAACAAAGGAAATTTAAACCTACAATCTAAAAATAACGCCGAGATTTTGAACCGGGCCGGGGGGGGATCGCCTTTTATTGTAAATTCAATGATACAGGCTTAAAACTGAATCATTTTCTTCAAAATTCGACAATTCTGTCAACATTCATCCTTCTCGTTTAAAAATACTTTTTATTCGGTGGAAAATTCAATTTTTTTGGGGTAAAATATATTCAAAAATACTTATT
>NC_046657.1:171227698-171240343 GCF_010883055.1 Belonocnema kinseyi | reverse complement strand
GGCAAATAGTTAATAAAAAGAGTGTCAGTAGAGTGAACGACGCCTGAAACAAAGACCTTGGCTATTAATGGACCCAAGTGGGAAACCTTACATAACGACTTCATGTGGTTCTTCGCTTGGGGTGATTGCTAGAGAGGTTGATCAGCAACCTGGGTCGGAGCAGTGTTGCGGAACGAACGTGTTATTTACTTAAATAGCACGAGAATTCTGGATCAATCTGAGAAATCTCTATCCCTTCCACACACTACTCCTTTCCCCTGCCGAGTGAGTCACGCCTACCCCGAAAGGGAAATGGCTTAATGGGGTAATAATAATAATAATGTTTTGTTGAATATTCATCATCTTTGCTTGAAATTCGACTATTAGGTGAAAAATTTTCCTTCTTGGTACAATATTAATCTTCTTGGTGACTGATGAAACCTTTTGGTTAACTCTTCGTTTGTTGCAATATTTGGAGGCCTTCTGCCGGTCGCATTGAGTCTGACAGACACACAATTTCAATTTGCCATAACCTATGTTTCCCTTAAAATTCGGAGACCTTCTCCTCGCCTTGGCCTTCTTAGGGATCTAGACAGTGAATTAAAAGAAAAAAGGTTCAAAAAATTTTGTTCTGTTACTAGATACTAGAGAAATACAAAACCTACTTTTTTGACCCGCCAACATAGTGTTTTAAACATTAAGGCAAAAACCTCAGGCAAAATTGAAAAGAAATTTTAATCAGTAAAAAACTCAATTTATAATACATGTATGAGAGCTTACTCTGCCTCAGATTAGATGGAGAGAGGCTGTTCGAAAAAAGTTGTGAGTTTTTTGTTCCGTTGCATTGAACTTCACAGATCCTAGGCGCCGTAACAACTCATTGTAACGTCTGATGGAAAACTGAGTAGGGAGGTTCGGTGGGCCTTCCATAGTCAGGAAGCTATAGGGAAGGGTGGCACGTAGCCCCATCTTACTTATGGGTGGTGACAAAAATGCCGTCTCCTGATCTGTCAGATCGCATTGCGACCGACGGCGGTTTAAAAGTTTATTTCTTTGGTTAAGAAATACATTATTAGGTAGAAATTCCTTTCATAAATTCAAAGTTTGGTTGAAAATTCCTGCATTTTTTTAAAGATTAATCTTTTCTAAAAGAAATGTAATATTTTTGATTGTAATTTCATTCCTTTGAAGATCAGTTTCCTTTTTAAAAAGCTTTTCAACTGAAAAATTAAGCAAATGAGTTTTTGAAAATACATCCATTTTATTTGAAATATGCAATTTTTGATAAAAAATTCAATTATTTGGTTAAAAATGCATTCTTTTGGTCACAGATACATTATTTTTTGTAGTTAAAAATATTGCATTTATATGAAAACTTAACTATTCAGTTAAAAATTAATTTTTTTGCAAAAAATATTTCTTGACCCAAAATATAGCTACTCCATTGTTGTTTAGAAAATAAATCTTTTTTGTTTGAAAAATCAATTCTAGTCTCTTTATTTGGGAAGAAAATTGAATTATTTTTGAAGAAAATACATATATTGGGGCTGTAAATTCAGGTCCATTTCGCTGGCTACAACACCTATGGAAATCGAGCTTTTTTCAGGCTAAATTTTTAGTGCAGAATTTGTTTAAACTTGTTTCACCAAAATTAGAAATTGTGCAACATCGGAAGTAACTAATTTCTAAAAATACGCTGGCGTGGCTAGTGAAACGTTTTGCTGGTCCGACAATTGTCCAAAATCAACTTAATATGGGGGCATTATTTTTGTCTTAATTCGTTCCAATTTGTGCAAGAAACTTCTGCCCCTAAAAACTACTCACTGTGAGGCAAACGACATAGCAGGGCCAGCGAAATATTTCGCCGGCCCCGTTATTGTCTAACATCAACGTATACGGGTGCATAATTTTGTTCCTAATTTGTTCAAATTTGTGGAACAAACTTTAGCCCTAATAACTACGCCATACACAGAAAACACCATGGCAGAACAACGCAACGTTTTTCCAGTCTCTACATTGTCGAAAATTCAGTTTATATTGGCGCATTCGTTTCGTTTTGAATTGTTTAAATTTGTGCAGCAAAGTTCAACCCTTATAGACAACCCCCTATGCTGTAAACACCATGGTGGAGCATTAAAATGTTTTGCTGGCCCCGGCATTATCCAAAATCAACTCTAGATAGGCGCATTGTTTACGTCATAATTTGTTTAAATTTTTGCAAACAAAATTCAAACCGTCAATACCCCCTATGGGGAACACTCCATATCGGAGTCAGCGAGAAACGTTTGGCTGTCCCCGAGATAGTCCAAAATCAACGCGCATATATAAATTTTATTTTTGATAATTTCGAGGCTGGCGAAATATTTCGCTTTATCCGGCATGATTGTTTTTTGCATAGGGGGTAGTTTTTAGAAATCCAAGTTCGTTGCAAACATTTGAAAAAATTAAGAAGAAAATAATGTGACCATACCCGGTAATAAGCGTAGAATAGAGAAAAATTAATATTTTCAGATTTTAGCGCAAAAGTGAAGATTCTATTATTTTGAATGCGCGATTTTTCCATCTATCTAAAATGCCACAATATGAATAAGATAACTGCTAAACTTATTCACTTCTATTTTCATAGCGACCGTCACAGAGTTTTCTATTCTCCCAAAGAGAACGTGTTTTCAATATATTTAATTCCTTCTAATTGTACTAGTAACGCACCTCACAGAGATATTTTTTATTGCTCAGAAGTGGTTATATTTTGATTTTATTTAATTCCTTCTAATAAGTTCACAAAAATATGTGTAATAAGTTGTTTTAATTCCTTCATGCGGAATATAAATTCTGAAATTTTAATTATCACGAATTCAACATTCAACATTTTTTAAGATGATTGAATAAATTATTAAAATACAAATAAATATAAATTTGAATATTTTTCGAATTTATAAGTTATGAAAAGATTCAATAATGAAAAATAGGTTAAATAAATACTTTCGTTAACTTTTACTAAGTCGATTGAGAGGAATAGGATTTGCACTTTTTCTGTTCCTGTTGGGGGATTCTTAGGCGGAGGAAAAATCGCGTCTTCATAGGAATACAAATTCTTAATTTTTCTGAATTCAACGCTTGTTACCAGGTATAAAATTAATACTTAATAATGTCGAGACTGGCGAAATATTTCGCTGTCCCCGCCATATTTTCCGGATGGGTGGTAGTTTTAAGGGGTGTGAGATGTTGCAAAAATGTGTAAAATTTAAGTCGAAAAGAATGCACCAATATAAAGTTTATTTTAGATATTGTCAGGACTATCGAAATATTTCGCTACCCCGGCTATGGTGTTTCTTACATAGGGGGTAGTTTTTAAGGACTGAGGTTTTAGATAAAATTTATAACAATCAAGATGAAAAGAATGTGCCTACATAAAGTTGATTTCGATTCATTTCAAGGCTGGCGAAATATTTTCCTGTCCCAGCCATTGTGTTTTCCGCCTAGTAAGTAGTTTTTGAGGGATGCATTTTGTTTTACAAATTAGAGAAAATTAAAAATAAATAAGTGCGCTCAGATAAAGATGATTTTGAACAGCGTCGAGGCTGGCAAAATAATTTGTTGTCGAATGTCGTAAAGCACACTTAAAAATATGTTCCTTTGTGAGCGTGATTAAAGCCAACAATCGTTTTCAGAAGGTTCGGTAACTCAAGAACGACACCACAAATTTCTAGTTACAGCAAACTTAGTGTGATTTTTTTTAAAAACACTATTTAACATTTAATGGACACTAATTTCTCTGCGTTTAACATCGTTGTTCTAACACGGAGTAAGGGTCAATTGAATATTTAACGGAAGTGAGGTCCAGGTACTCGGTCGCTTACTCGAATAAAGCCTTCAGAGACTACAGTATCTAAGAACACATTACTATTTTCACCAAAACAATGTACGTTAACGCCTTAAGGCCCTTTATCAGAATGGCAATCGCGTCCGAATTTTTAAGCCGCACGGTGGAATATTTTTGTCTAATTTTTTGGACACCACATCCAAAGAACCATATCTCAAATCAAGCAGAGCCGTTTTTTCGTTAAAATGTTTAAATTTTGTTCAATAATCGAAATAGAGAATAATAGCAGTGATGCTCAATGAGAGCTGTACATGCATATCCGCAGCGAGCCTGCTCACCCTCGCCAAACTCAAGTCAGCAGACTCCCTGCCGGGTAATGAATGATACGGAACGAATAAATGCCGGGCAGTGTTATGAGATTTCGACCAGTTAGAAAAACTGACATTATGAAATTGTTGATTAATTCAATTATAATTAACAGAATTAATTAATTTATATAATTACAATAAATTGAAAAAAGATTCATAAAAATCGGTTAATATTTGCAGTAATAACGTGGTAGTACTACAGTTCTTCCCTTTTTGATTATTAAACAAAATATAAACATTTTATCAAAAAAATGACTCTTCTTGCTTTAAGGTATGGTTCTTTAGATAAGATACGTAAAAAATTAAACGAAAATATTCAACCGTGCAGGCTCAAAATTCAGACGCGATTGTCATTCTGATTTCCGTAATAACGGCAAAATAACACTTTCATTGTTATGAGATAACGGTCTGTTACAAAAACTGTCATTATGAAATCGTGGATTAATTTTTTTTTGACGTGCATAATCGATTAATTTATATAATTACAAACAATTGAATAAAAGGTTCAGAAAAATTCTTTAACGTGTGCAGGAATAATGGACGTCTTCAGGGAATTTAGTCTGACTTGTTTAAACAATTATTATTTATTTTCACAATTGTTTGCCCCGGTAGGTCGTAGGAACTCTGAAAGATTATTTTCCTTAGGATATTTATTACTTTAAAACAAATCATTTGTTTAAACAATTTTTTCCCGTAAATGGTAAAAAATATTATTTACTGCAATTGATCACACAATGAGCGAATGGTCAAAGTACTTTCTTTTAAGATATTTAGCAATTGAGTACTCGGTTCTTGCTTTTTCGGCTGAAGGGTTGAATTTTTTTGGATAATTTCTTTCATACGTCGTCTACATTCTGATATCTAGAAGCGCACAGAGCCGCTTTTTCAATTCAATCATTATATTATAGCTTATAATCTAGATTATACGTGCATGCAGATTAAAACTAAAATCTAAAAATGACTCTGCGTGCTTCAAGATTTGGTTATTTAGATGAGGTATGCAAAAATTAGACAAATATATTCAACTCTGCGGGCTCAAAATTCAGACGAGATTGTCATTCTGACTTCCGTAATAACAACAAAAGAACACTTTCATTATTATGAGATAACGGTCTATTAAAAAAACTGTCATTATGAAATCGTGAATTAATTTATTTTTGATGTGCAGAATCAATTGATTTATATAATCACAAACAAGTGAATAAAAGATTCAGGAATATTCTTCAACGTGTGCAGGAATAATAGACGTCTTCAATGAATTTTGTCCGACTTGTTTAAACAATTATTATGTATTTTCACAATTGTTTCCCCTTAATTGCGGTAAATAGTATTTTATTCACGATGTGCGGGAAACAAATTGTGTAAACAAATGATTTTTTTTAATGCACTAAATATCCCGAGGAAAATAACTTTTCGAAATTCCTATGACTTGAAGGGGGAAACAATTGTGAAAATAATTAATAATTGTTTAAAGAAGTCCGATAAAATGCCCGAACGACTTCCATTATTCCCCCACACGTTAAACAATTTTCCTGAATCTTTCATTCATTTTTTTTATTATATGAATAAATTCATTCTGCATAGGAAAAATAAATTAAGCCACGATTTTATAATGACAGTTTTTGTAACAGACCGTTATCTCATAATAATGAAAGTGTTAATTTGTCGTTATTACGGATATGAGAATGACAATCGTGTCTGAATTTTGAGTCCGCGTGGATGAATATTTTTGTCAAATTTTTTACATGCCTGATCTAAATAACCATATCTAAGTTCTAAGCGCTTTAAAATATGAGAATTTAAATAACGTGCGCAAAAAATGAGTAAACAATATTAAACCGTGTGGCCTACAAATGCAAAAGAGAATACACGTTTTTTCACAAACTACCACGTTATTACTGAAAATATTAACCGATTTTCATGAATCTTTTTTCCAATTTATTGTAACTATTAAAATAAATGAATTCTGTTTATTGAAATTGAATAAATCAATGATTTCATGTCAGTTTTTTTTCTAAATGGCCGAAATCTCGTCATAATGCGGCGGAGAGTCTTCTGACTTGAGTTTCACGAGGGTGAGCAGGGTCGCTGTGGACATGCATATACAGCTATCACTGAATGTCACTGCTGTTTTTCTCGACGTTTTTGATTATTACAAAAAATATAAACGTTTTGTCGAAAAACCGGCTCTGATTGATTTAAGATATGGTTATTTAGATAAGGTATGCAAAAAATTAGGTAAAAATATTCAACCGTGCGACCTCAAAATTCGGATGCGATTAGACATTCTGATAGAGGACCTTAAACGCGTACGGTTACGATTCGGGATGTTGACCAATTAGCGTGCCTTACGATCCGCGCTCATTGGTCGACGTTTGCAATCGTGACTGTAATCGGAACCAGGAACCGTTTATCTGCATACTGCTTAAGTAGGGAAGCTCGTACTTTTGCCCATTAGGCAGTTTCATGACCAGACATGCAAAGAATTTATTTAACAGAAAATCATTATGCTTTATAAATATATTGAAGTAACTATCCACGACAAAAACACATTTTTAATTATTCCCGCGTCGAAACTTTACAGTTTGTGTTTTTTTGTGGTTGTTGAAATAAGTCATACCACGATTTATCACGAAATATAAAATTTATGCAGACTATAAAGATGGAGAAGTTTGGTCTTTGCACTTAACGTGTTGCTTGTTTGGAAGTGTAAAAGTATCTGCTTGTTGTTTTCTAGCGGTAAGCATTCGGGGCTGAAGGCACGTACAGAGGTGTGTCGAAAATTATAACAGTCGCTTCTGATTGGCTAAAAACTAAGACAAGGTGGCCGACCTACTCAGGCTCGTTAAAGGGTCGAACCTAAGAAAACCATTACTAAATATTTACAGACCTAATCCTTAGTGATGGCACTAGCATCACGTCTAAGTAATCCTTAATATAAAATCTCTAAACGATATTGTCGATTTCAATTGTCACAATACTCGATTTCATTGCTATATGCGTGCGGCACGAGGCTTCAGTGGGTTAGATAGCATTGGAAAATATCAAAAAAATTGTCATGATTGCTCGTTATTTGATAGCTACACGCGTGCGACAGAGCAAAAATATCTTCAGACAGAGGCATCCATGAGTCAGACAGTAATGGAATGTTACATGTGCTTTGTTGAATTTAATGATCCCAACGAAGCTGTCTTGATCTGCGCTTGCTTGGATTTTAGTGACGTTTATTGGCTATGGTGCACGTCTGTACTTGATGTTCAAATACTCACGCGAACTAGAGCCAATGGGCGACGCAAAGTTCAAGCATGCGCAAGTATTTATGGATCACTGTTGAGAATAATAATCGAATCAAAATTCAAGGTCGATAATACGAATCAGCACTTCTGCTTTACAACCACCTTGCTACCCGTACGGCCGCAATACAGGGCTTCTGCATTGAATTTGTACTAATTTTTGTTGTCAAAGTCCATTGCTCATGTAAAATGCGATAAATTTTAGAGATTTTGAGGTTAGGAATTAATTTCAGAACACAAAAGTGACCTGCCGGTCGCAGAATTGGATAATTTTTGTCACTTTAATATTTAATGGTTTAGCCCAATTGAATTTATATTACAGAAATTATTAAAGTCTTAAGTCGATAGCGGCTAGGCGACTCGCGCGCGGGCTGTAGCGAGAGTCTCAGATCCGATTCATAATGCAGTTCAATGCTGCCTAAAGTAAAAAATAATCAAGTAATCAGGTAGTATCAATGTATTATGCATAAATAAATGATATTGCATTATGTAAAATAATTTATTAATTTAATATTATGTACAATATCATGGTTCCCTTTTTGAGACAAATCTAACAAAATTATATAATCTCTGAAAATTCGCAGAATTAGAAGTGATATTGAGGATGATATTGAATGACACTTGATTCACTAATTTTCATTCCTTTGGGTTTTTTAAAGTTATTCCTCAATAATGTATCAAAATCTTGTAAAATTTATGTTGCAAATTTAATTGTAGTGAAAGGAGGATTACGAGCACTAAGAATTAGATTATAATAATCATCGAACGTTTCAATTCTTTCCATTTTTTTCTTCTTCTGAGCGTACATTCCAAAATTGCCATCGCATATACAATATGAATGGCCACGGACAGGAAATACGTGTAAAATTTCAACATTTAATTCCATTGATAATAAAATTAAAAATGTAAACGAAGTATAATTACGGTTTTGTCCAGGGGCAGCATCCGAGAAAAGAATTATTTTAGAGTGACGTTCTGAATTAAATTCTTCTTTTACTGTATGATAAAGAAAGCTACAAACCGTGTTCGCACACTTCTTTGCAAGCCATAATAATCTTTTATAAAACTGATCATTGACGGGAATCGTTGATAATAGTTAATTTTGCACGTAATCGAACAAGCAACATAGAATGTTTTTTTCTGATCAAAGTTCTTTTTTAAACCTCAAATAATCTTTCGCTTTTTTTTGCTCAGTAATATTTGGAGATTCGACATTTTTTCGTTCACTTTCGTAGCACACGTTACATACATCGGTTCGGGGAAGCTTAAACGAAAAAAGCAAGTTATGGTTAAAATATTTAGCGTAGCAAGATTCGCTTGAAGAATCGTCTTCCTTATGTGTGACGCTCTGATAGTAGTTAAGAAATAGGTTATATAAAATACTTAAATTCAATTCCGGATTTTCAAAGTATTTTAAAGCAGTTCCTTCTCTTTTATAGTGAGACTCGCGATTTCTCAAACTATAACAGTGAATTTTTATGAGGTCTTTCACATTGGCATTTAATTTTACATTACGATTAGTGTATTTACCTCTAGTATCGCATACATTTTTTTATACAAAATTTTCCGTTGTAAAACCCTTCATCTTTTAATTCCTACGCAAGTAATTCGCAGAGAAACTGCTGACAAACAGGAATATTTTTTTTCTCATGGGGAAATTCAAAATTCCACTTTATTAAACTCTGTTTTTTAGCACTAAGATCTACAGATGATGGATTCTCCCATTTCATTATATTACTTAGCAAAATATTCTGCTTGACGTAATCAGCTAATTGCCAAAAATTCGAAAGAAATGTATTCTGTTCTGAGACTCCAATTTTTTCATGACACTTCAGACGTTTACAGCAGATTTTAACAGGCTCAAAAACTTTTGCATTCTGGATTTGATTTGAAACAGATATATATTCTTCACCCTGAAAGAAATAAAGGACATTTCGCTGATAAAATAGTGAGAACTCGTTCGCTCACTGATTGTCACTGATTATCAATAAAATTTTACTGATTTAAATTCAGAGTAAAATATCTCACACTTCTGAATTGATATTTGCAGGGAAAGAATTATCGCTATTATTTTTATGACATATTTTTTTATTGAATTTTTTAGAATATAAAATTTATACCTTGTTTCTCTTAGTTTTTTGCAAATTTTACTCCCACTGTTCTTCATGTCTACTTCTTCTTCTACCTCTAGGATTTGCTTGCTCTGACATCATAGCACAACACTTTTGTTAAAAAATTAAAAATCCAGTGACATTTCTCTTTCAGAAGACAAAAAATACTAACGCTCTATTGCAACAGGAATAAGAAACAAGTGCACTTTGTCGATATTTCACTGTTTTCAATTTTACGAATTTGAAGCACTGAAAAATTCGCAGAATTAAAGAATCCGGCGAATCTCAACTATTAGATGTTTACGTTTTGTTTTACTTTTGTACAGTTTGTCATAAAAATAGAACCATTCTATTTAATATAATATTACATTTTTAAATTATTTTACATTATGCACTCTTGTTTATTTATGCATAATCCTTTGATATTACCTGATTACTTGATTAGTTTTTACTTTTGGCGCCGGTGAACTGTATTATAAATCGGATCTGAGACTCTCGGTACAGTCCGCGCGCGAGTCGCCTAGCTGCTATCGGCTTAAGACGTTAATAATTTCTGGAATATCAATTCTATTAGACTCGATAAACGAAACGCTGAAAGTTAGAGAAGTTCCATAAGCGCCACGCATCTGAAAAAAATTAACAACCATTTTTCTTAAATATATTTTTAAGGTCCTTTTGCTCTATCAGTCGAAGAACATTTTGAACTACATTCTTTGAAAATTTTATTGAAAAATCCTGAAAATTGACTGACTGAGCACGAGTTGAAGTTAAAAACGAATATAAATTGATTTCTCCAGAAAAGCCAGTTTTTTGGCTTTAATTAGAAAAATAAAAAAGCTACAACTTTTTACCTGAGGGAAAAAAGATGCGCAATGAAATTCTACATCTAATAAATTCATAAATAATATATTTTAAATCCCAACAGTTGACGACCATTTACTTAGCTATACAGACAGATTGAACAGAAACCAATGGTCATTATAGAATGTACAATCTGAGAAACTAATGAACTCGACTGAGTTTGAAATACCTTATTACGGTTAATGTGCAAAATTGTAATAAAATAAAATACAACAGTTCATTTGAAGGATACGAAACATGGTTAATAGATAAAATATGAAATTAGTTTCCAGTTGAAAGAGAGATAAATTTAACTGTTCCGAGGGAACAGTTTGAGATTCAAAACAGTACAGCGCGACTCCGATCACTGAACTTCATCAGATTTCTCTTTCTACTTTCTCTCTCTCTGTCTCTCTTCCTCCCCTCTCTATTCTCTCCACCCTTCCTCACTGTCTACTACTTCTTCTTCGTTTTCTTTGTAAAATCATATAGCCTATTTGGTAACTGCGACAGCACCACTAATTCAGAAGTAATTTAAATTTAAACTAATTTTTAATAAGTCATCTTATGGCAAATAATTCATATATAAAAGACTTTCCATGCGGTCCCAGGCATAGAATAAGGATATACATGCTTTGTTGTGCTCATCACGCATCACTTGCTATTGTCTCAGTCAACATTCTTTCGCCTTTCCTATACTCTTCGTTTCGCTCGCTATAGCTTTTTTCTGTCCTTACTATATTTTCTTAAACTACTGCTAATCTAATTTTATTTAATACAGTTTTTACTCTTTCCATATTATGCCTATATTTTTCCATATTCTTCTTAGATTTCACTAATTTCCTATACCAATCCAACTCCTCTTTTTTCCGATTTTCATGCAATACCTATCTCCACTATACCCATTCACTCGCCCAGCCATTGCTCTACTCTGACAAATTGTTGACGACACGACACATAATTCCTATCTTCCTCTTCCATCCAGTACCAACCCCCCTCTTGCATATTCCCACCCCTTGATTTAGCTATCATTTTCCGATTTCCTCCTTTACCCTTCTCTCTCAAGTATTTTGACCTTCCTTCCATTCTATTAGCCTTATAATTTTCGTTATACTTTTTTACCAGATTGTTTACCCTTCTTTGTTTTTGTCTCTTCCTGTCTCTCTCTTTTACATCCTCATGAATCGTCTTCCCTTCCCCGAGCATTTTCCCACTTAACCCTCTGTTATCCCAATCCTTATAAAATACTCTCCTCTGGCTACCACTCGTCTTCCTTTTATCCTATCGGGTTCTTTTTCTTGCACGCACTCCTTTGCTATAATTATTTCTTAACTCTTTAAAGCTTCTCTTCGAACCTGCACGTTCTATCTCTCGTTTTCACCAAATATTCTGGTGTGCATTAATACAGGGCTAGCGTTTATTTTAGGTAACTTTCTTGTACCCCTTTCACCATTCCATACTGCTTCCATCCCAAAACTTCCACTACATACAACATGATACCAACAAACAACGCGTCGAACAAAATCCTCCTTTTTGTGAATTTTAGTTATTATAGCCTTTCTTAAGCTCTTATTTACATGTTCATGCACATTACTATTCCTGTATTACTACTCCCTCTTCTAAATCTTAATATATTTTAATTTTCCGGGTTAGTTTTAATTTATTTTGTTCCAAGTACCTATATAATCTTTTAATCACTGACATTGATGTCCCTTCCTCCATTGTCAGAATTACTATTTCATCTGCATATACCAACGCCGAGTATATTTTCTTTTCCGCTCGTATTCTGCCTTTAAGCCATTTTCTTAATTCTTCATCCAAATCCGATATTAATACTGCAAAAAGTGTGGAACTCAAAGGACACCCTTGATTTAAACCAATTTTCAGTACTTTTCTGTCTACTGATTAAAACACCCCCTTCAGATCGACGAAAGACGCGCACACTTTACCAACCTCAGCTTAATCTCCGCATACTACATGTTATAGGACATATGTGTGGTCCAGGTTGCCTTTACGTGCTCTAAGGGCAGCTTGCGTTTCTGGTAAAATGCCTTTCCTTTTTACCTCAGTTCTTAATCTTTTAGGAAGCACAATTGCATAGATCTTATATGCTGAATTGAGCAGCGTTATACCCCTATAGTATTGAATTTTTTTCCTTCTCTTGTGCAGAGATATAACTTCTCTCACCCGTTCACTTTCCACACTTTCAGAATAAATTTAACCTTCTTTTC
>NC_046657.1:171220902-171227667 GCF_010883055.1 Belonocnema kinseyi | reverse complement strand
CCCCCCCCCCCTCTCTCTGTAAAATGTATATCCACGTCTCATTATCGATCCCGCCCCTGTCTAGCGCCTTTGCTCTCTTTAAGTTCTTAATCTGCACCTCTATGTCCTCCTCTCCTAAGTCCACTACCTGATCCTTTCCCTTTTCTCTGATCCAGTTATCTACCTTTCTCTCGTCTGACCCCCTCAACGACCTTTTAAAGAACTCTCACCACAGGCCTTCCCTTCCGATCTGCTGTTGTTTAATTCTTCGTTTCGCTCTCTTTGCATTTCTTTCTCTTTCTTTTGCCCCAGTACTCTGATTCTTCTTCTTTTTCTTAAGTAAACTTTTTAGGGGCCATTCACAAAACACGTGATACATTTTTCAGAAAATTCTGACCTCCCCTCCCTGCATGAAACTTTTTCCATTGGTCTTTGCATGAATAATATTTCGACAGACCCCCCCCCCCACCCCAAACGTATCACGTATATGTTGGATGAACCCTTGATCTTCTTTTTAATGCCGTTTTCCTTAAAACACTCATTGCCTTTTCTCTGAGTTCCATCCAGATCTCTTCTACTCCTTTTTCAAGATCTAACTATCCTTATTTCTCTTTGTAGATTTCCTCCATCCATGTTTCTACTGAAATCTCTCTCTCTCTCTATTCTTACTTTATGCCCCTAGTACTCCCCGCCCCCAACCCTACCCTGGCGGACCTCCTTATCTGCAAAAACCTGAATCATATCCATCAAGTCCTTCTTTATCCTTGTTCCACATCCACCATTCCCCTTGTATGCGTATTTTATGAAATCCTGTCATGATTTCCTGTCCCTTTTTTTGTCTCTGATCCCTAGCTATTTCCTAAACCTTCTTTGTATTTTTCTTTCCTTATATGTCAGATCGTAATCTATTAACATTGTTTTTCCCTTAGTTTGCTTTCATTTTTCATTACTTCTTGCTTTGCTTTTCATGATTATATTTCGTCTATCACGACTGCGATATGTCTTGCTCTTACCAGCACAGAACCTCCACTGCCGAGAATACTATTATTTCGGCTCTCTTTTTAACCTTTGATTTCCTTTGCCAACTTAGAATTATTTTTTCCACCCTTACCTTTTCACATTGACTCCAGAATCCTCCTAATTTTCTCTTCCTTCACCCACTTTCACGCCAAATAGGGAGCGTCCATATATTATGTAGCGTTTTTCGCAGCCATTTTACACCCGCTACCCTCCTTGCAACGCTATTTCTAATGTAACTTTAACGTGGCCGTAACAAAAATTTGGACCCACCCCTCCCGTTTAACGTTAAAAATATATGGAGGTTCTCATATCGTGGCGCAAACATTTACATGTAACTATAGCGCCCATTCATTACTTTGACAAACTGAGGTTTAATAAATAATCCATTTTACACGGTAGTATAACATTTTTGCTTAAGATAAATTCATATTCACTGATATTTTCCCTTAACATTACATAAATAATTTCGTGCTACTAATCCACAAGCCCTGTTACTCGACCTGAGCTCGCCATCCTGCTTAGTCGTGTGTTTCTTCCGCTTCCAGTAAACTTTTGGAATGTCGGGACCCATTTACACAGGTATTCCGTTAGATTACAGCATCGTATCGCTAAGCCCCTTTTCCTTCTACCCTTGGTACGGCGTCGATCATTCGAGAAACTATATCAGAGGGCCTTATCTTAGAGTTTTACTGTATATTTTTCAAATTTGAAATTTCCTATTTTAATTTTTAGTTGTCTGTGGCCAATTCCTCCGCTCTAGAAAAATTTGCGTATTGTTCTTATTTGGGGACACTTAATTATGCAAAATTTAAGCTTAAATGAATAGGAAATTTCTAGGTATGCAAGAATTTTTAGCTTTAATTAAGTACTTCTTGAGAATAGGATACGAAAAAGGGCATTTGACAGCGTAAAAAGTTCGAGTGGAATCTAAGAAATGCATAATACATTTTTCAGATACCTTTATACCCTCCTCCTCCCAGCTTGATACTTCTTCCTTTTTTCTATATCTGAGAAATAAAACTGTGACAGACCCCATCCCCACCTTTATAATAATGATGGATGGTTTATGGGCGCAGCATAAGTAATAGAAATATTTGTATAAAGGATTTTTATTATTTAATTTTTATGAAGATTATTCAGCTTCATTACAAGTCTCTGAGATTATTCGAAGATAAAAACAAGACTTAGTTCATTATTATTTATAGCGCAAACAGTTATTATTTCATTTCAAATTGCTGACGCTAATTTTTAAATAAGGCTTTACATTACCCTGGGATAATTTACCGGAAGATTTGATTAACAATTTCTTATTTCGTTAATCGATCTCTTCTCGAAATTGATCACTTTTAACAAAAAATATTCTTTTAGAAAAAATGTTCCTCTGAGAGTAGTCCAACGTATGTTCGAAGCTTTTTGTTGTGTCATCTATATTTTAACCAAAAAAGCACATTTTTATTTTCCTAATTTTCCAACGTATTTGTTAATTTTTTATGTTAACAATTGATGGAATTAAAAAATAATGGCATGAGAGCACCCTCGTTTTTTGTAATCAGCAAAACATTTAACATAATGTTCAGTAAAAAAATCTGACGGACCTAGAACGGCACACAAGATGACACCCAGCTCTTACAATATCTGTAAAGTTTTACACTAGTAGATAATCGCCTTATTGTGCACATGCATGAGAAAAAAACTATTTTCCGTATACAAAAAACTTACAACATTTTTTTTCTACAATTTTAGATGGAATGTACGTGTACCGTGGAGTAATTATTAAAGATACTCATGTAAAACCCGTTGTCAATATTCCTGCACCCAGCCGCATTTATATACGTAAGCCAGGAAATGAACTTCAAACTGGGATTATCTTAACATCTGCACCTGCAAATGGCAGCGAATTCGTTTCTTTTGCATCCCAAAACGGCCATCTTTTAGCTGCAGAACTCGAGACTATCCGCGATGAACATGATTTTGAAGTTAAAACATACGATCTTTACATACAAAGAAAAGATGACCTTGGTTTAAAAGCACGACTCGAACCTCCCCAGCCAGATCTTCTCAAGAATCCAATGCTGACGCACTTTCATTTTATATCACCAAAACATGACTATGATCTCGTCGGAGCGCTCCAGCAAACAACCAGTCGTCCTTCTTGGGCTACTTTTGGGGTTGCCCGCAACGTCCGCCACTAGGGACTGGCACTTTTTCTATCGGTGATATAACAAAGTGACAAAGTATTACCAGCTAAATATTTTCTTTATCGAATCAGTTTAATTCATCGTAACCTCAGTATAGAAGTGACTAGTATTTTGAAATGAAATATTAAATTTGTTTGGCATACTTTCCTTATACAGTCGAAGCTTGGACGCTGTAGCTTAGGACACTGTCGTAAGCTGTTTCGTGGACACTGTAAGAATCAGGTGATGAGCCCAGGGACGAAGCATTCGATAACATTAATATAATAATGCTGCTGTAACTTGACGCCGATTGGCTGATGGGTTAGACCACGTACGCCTTCAGTCTCTCAATACGCCGAATCCCGATCGGTGACGGCGTCCGAGGTTCGACTGTAATATGTCGAAATAATGGTAGAATAATGGAACTTCTATCAGTAATGTACGATTATTGGCATCGCTTTCTCTTGAAATTTAATTTGCAATGATAATATGAATTAAAAAAATATATGAATAAAAATTTAATTTGAAGAAGATTAGAGTACGATGCCAATAATCGTATAGTACTGATATTAATTCAATTCTACCATCATTTTTACATAGTGCAATATATTAAATTTATTTCAAAGAAATCTAATATTGTATTGTAAAATACTCAAGTCACTTCCTTTCTAAGATTACCAAGAATTGAGTTGATTTGATTCTCGTGTGGAAATTTGTTCGTGGGCCTAACCCGGCCCAAGCCTGGAAAAAGTAGGCCCTGGCCTGGTGATGAAGTTTGGGTCAAGCTAGAATGAAGCGCTAAATCTGGGCAGGGCCTGGCTCGATCGCTGCGCCTGGCCCAGGCTTCACTCTAGTTCAATATCGATTCCTCGCCATTTTCTTATAGGACTACAGTTTGTTACGCAAATATTTATGAAACCACTTCCAGAGGTATAAGTTTAGGATTTATATTATTATTTTCATTTACAAAAGGCATTTTAATTGCGAGTTCATTAAGTATCTCTTGAGGTTCTAATTCTACCTCGTCGACCGCATCACCACCTACACGATCAATCACAATACACACAATCATTTCGTGCTTAATCCTTTTTAATTACATAAATAATTTTTTACGCCTTTATAAATATAATATACTTACAAGGTCGTTATTTAGAGGCTAGAATTACACTAGCTTAATGCCTTATTGTAATTTAAAATTAATTTTCTTACTTTTGAAATCCACACGTAAGTATGCAATAATAGTAGTTTTTGTTCAATGTATCCTAACTCTACAAGGGCTTTTTATTATTTTAGGCAGTTTGCGACTTAAAAAAATGACACTCTTTTAAGCACAAACAAAGTTACATAGTGAATATTGGATAATACACAAAATAATCCAACGTCATCTGCCATGAATTTTAGGAACTTTGACATTACTTATCTAGCCGGGGTCGAGGTCGATCCATTGAGAAATACAAGATACTAGAGTCAGGCTCGAGGCCTCCGGCCTGGCCCAAGCCTGGAACCGGGAATTACCTGGCGATTTCTGCACGGGTTGAGGCAGTATTTATCTGGTAAAACTTTTTAAGTTTGCTATATCAATGATATAAACAAGTAAATCTTTTCCGTATTCTGTGGACGCTTGATGATAATGAATGTCAACACCCAAAATCTAATTCTGAAACCAGGTGTGCTCGAGAAAGGTTTTTTGCAGTTTTCCCTTATCTTGACAAAAATTTCAAGCAAATGCGAGCGCTTTTAATAAAAATTCATCTGCAAACGGTAGGCGGTACATAATAAAGATGGGGTTTCGATACGTTATTTTTCGAAAATAAATGTACATATTTTACAATGTATATGCGTGAAATAAAAGGTAAAAAATAGTTATAATTCGCTTTGTAGTATATTTTGAACATTGTAACTCGACATTGTTAACTGATTCTTATAAATAAAAGATATTTTTCTGCTGAAAAGTTAGTTTTTTGTTTATTTTTGTGCATTTTTTGTTTATTTTCTTTATACAATTAACCTATCTGTTAAAAATAGGCTACATTATGTATTGTTTATAGGAAATTTAAAAATAGTTATAAATACATATGGATTTTACAAGTTCTACGTTGATAAATATAAGGAAAACCTTGACTTTTCCCGATTTTTTTCAGACTATTTATTCAGAATTATATCAAACGTTTGGGAATCAGACCGATTCCCTCTGCAGTTCATCCATTATAGAATATTAACTTTTAGAAACATACGGTAACAAGTCACAAAAACGTAATAATCAGAATTATAGCTAAAAATGTTATTTTATTTTCATTTCTTTGCCTTGAAATGGGTGCTGTGTGATTGACGAAACGTTGATAAAATAGTTTTTATTTTTTTATTTTTAAATTCAATGATCTTTTATTATAATTTGATAATAAAGAAATTAAAAAAGTCCAAAGAAATAAAAAAAGAAGGAAGGACATGTGGTTGGTTGCCTCCTCATTTTTCTTTCCTCTTTTTTCATTTTTGTAATCGAATCTAATCCAAGTGAGGTAGGTTCTACACTGAAAGTTACAGAATCTCTCGGGGATGAAATATGTTTTTTCTTAGAGGAAGTTAGGCGACACGTATTTTTGCGATTTGTGCAAAAAATTTTAAGAAGTTATGCGCATTTTAATTTTTGCCTTTGTTTAAAAAAAAAACAATATTTTCTTTATACTTATCTGACTTTTGACCTAATTGAGTTAATTCAGATTTATTTTTATGTTCTGCTAGATTTTATCGCTCTCTTTCGAAATGCACGAGAAAATTTTAAAAATGTTCAAAATTAACAAAATGACGTCGGCTTTCCTGAAAATACTAAAAGTCGATTTTCTGCAAAAACACAATTACATTTTCTGACAATTTTTGGTTCAATCTGTATTATCATGAGGGAAATACCTTTTGGTTTTTATGCGGGCTAAATAACTTTGTGACCATTTGACTTTTTCATAAAATCGAATTCTCGCATTTTTCTTGCAAACAACATATATCGTCCCCGAGAGATTCTGCAACTTCAAGTGTAGAACCTACCTGATTGGAATTGAATGAATTAGATTTTTTTAAGGAATTGGCTTCTTGTTTTTTCAGGAGTTGGCATCAATTTGAATATTGGACGTTAAAAAGGATTTTTAATTTGGATTTTAATATAATTTAAATTTTTTAAATTTCAATTTTTCTTAAGTCTTACGTAATCATCTATCCATTTGATCACCTATTTTTTCTACAAATGCAACGGTAAACAATTTTTGTTGTGACTTATTATATGTGAACGAAATTTTAAAAACGGTTTTACACTTTTAAGAATACTTTTCGATATATCGTATCTTTCCTTAAGAAATAGCGTCTACGCAGATGAATTTATATTTATATTTAAAAAAAAAGGTTCAAATAACTGTTAAGAACTTGCCCCTGCTTCAGTTTTATGTAAAATTTGACTTCGTCGATTTTTATCAAATCTCCACGTTTTAAGAGCCCCTGAGTTAGAAAATACGAGGGTGGATTGATAAGTTTCCGGCCTGACCAAGAGATGGCGCCACTAGGCCTACCTTGAGGTGGCGTTCTATAGTACCATCCTTAGATAGCT
>NC_046657.1:171202104-171220802 GCF_010883055.1 Belonocnema kinseyi | reverse complement strand
GCCTTGGAGGAGATTATGTTGAGAAATAAAAAAAAAAATTCTTAAAAACGTTGTTTTTCTTGGTCAGGCCGGAAACTTATCAATCCACCCTCGTATACTTTTACGAAGGTGTTTGCAGTCTGTCTGTATAGCACGATAACATTGGAAAGACTGATCAGATTGGGTAGAGATTCGGCAAAACCTTTTTAATGTCTAAAAAGAAAGAACAAGTTCGTTAACGACCAATTTTTTACCACCAGTTCTGGTTTTATCCATCGAAACTGCTTTTTCAAAAATAAAAAATTTAATTTTCCAGCAATACTGTACGAGATACGAAAAAAACATTTTGAAGAAAAAATGTTTATTCTAAAAACATATATAAATTTACTTCAAATATCTTGTGAGTAAGACATATAATTTTTGTTTTACTCGCAAATACGTTTTTGAAGAGGTAAAAAATTCAATTGTTGGCCGAACTGTGCGATATTAAAAGAAATATCCAAAAAAACAAGTGTTGCTTTTAAGGCAGCGAAATGATGCAGAGTACGAAGTAGAAGCGTAGAAAACAAATGATTGCTTGTAAACAGATTTAAAAAATTTCCTTTTTACAGGAGAATCTTACAAGGACTTTAATTTTATTTGACACATGGATAATGTAAAATAATTTTATGAATGTCCAGTTTTATTTGATGAAAAATCAATAAGGCATTAAAAGTTTCTGTATACTCGTTCCAGAATTCTCAAATGAGTCTCTATATAAAACAGCCATTCAAATTTAAAATTGAGCATTGTCACACAAGTCACCTTAAGAAAATTTCAAGTTATTTTCCTGACCCCTTAATAATATTTTTCAACCCCTAAAACGATGCCCAGTACTTTTAACAAAATAACTCGAAAGTGTCTCCATTGCAAAGTAGCTATAATACTTTTATATTTAAAACAGTCACAAAATTTACCATCATAAACATCCAAGTGATGTTTCCAATCCCCTTTTTATATTATACAATACCTAAAATCCACCTCTCGCTCTTTTAACGAAACATTTCCAAAGTTTTCCTGCGAAATATCAAAGTTTAGATCCGAAGGCAGTTAATAATGAAGGTTACCCAAGTGGGATCTAAAAATTATCGAACTTTTTAGTTATGGAATAAAACAAGCATGTTATTATGTTTCAAAGATAAGATTTATTGAAAATAGGTTCCATTTAACTAAATACAACGTTCAGAACGATCAGCCAATTTATCCATAGACTTATTAAACTGAGTTTTTAGGATGATCTTCAGCACCTGTGTCACGGCGGCTTGAATGGCTGGAACGCCATCGTAAAAAAGTCCTATCATTGCATTTTGCAGTTTGGGAACAGAAAATCCTCACATAGTAACGGATCAGGGGAATGCCGAGGGTGGTCCATGATACAAATCTGTTTTCCATAAAAAATTCGTTGACTTTTTTGTTCTTGTGGGGTGGTGCATTATCCTGCAAAAAAACAGCGCTCTTTTCCTTCTGGATATTCGGGTCTGATACTAAAAATTCCCGACCACAAACGATGTAAAGCTTGTAAATAGTATTCTCCATTGACGGTTTTACCTCCTGGAACAAATTCCTTGTGAACAATATCTTTGGAATCAGAGAAAGTCTGAATTGTTTTTAGCTGTTGAAATTATGTTTTTGCAATGCCCTACACGAGAAATTTTTTTATTTTTATCTAACTGATGTGGAGCAAAACGTGCTTTTCTTGTACCCAAATCTTCAGTTAATATTGTGTAGATTGCGCAGTAAGATGCATTTAATTCTTGTGCCAGCATTCTCACAATGAAATTTGCATCGATAGCGATTATTTCACGTATTTTTTCCAGTAACTCAGCACGATTTGATGCCAACTGATTTGCTTGAACTTGATTGCGTTTGAAAGAAGAAAGATGTATCTTTCTAACGCTGCCAATGTTTAATAGACAGCACTACGTGTTCTATGATTTAAATTAAAAGTTCGTTTATTTTTAGATCACATTGTGTGTGTTTTAAAACACTAAAAAATAAGGTGCGCGTGGTTTTTTACATGGTCCCAAATTCATTTTTAGTGGGTGAAATTACCTTTTCCAAGTTTTCGAACAATTATTTGAGAAATATAATTCTCAGTAAAATTAATCATTTAAGATGCAGTGTAAACTGTGTTTGGACTGAAATTATGTTATAACTTATTGCAGTAAAATGTTTATTTGAAAACCACTACCTCCTTAAAGGGGTCTAATTACCACCCTGGCGGACCGAAGGAACCGAAAGGAGCCTTTACAAAGTATTCGTAAAGACCCCATTGGGTGCCCATTCGGTTCCTTTTTAAAAATCTAAAAAAAAAACAGCGAGATAAACTTTTGAACTTTTAAAATTCGGATTCTACGTTGAATTTTCTATTAGAAACTCACAGAGTAATCGCAATACAGACGGCGCTATTTACCTTGCCATGGATGGGACCGTAGGGGAGTAATTTTCCTGGAAACGATGTTCCCCCACTCTCGAGTCTAATTTTGATGCGTGGTGTTTGATGCGAATTATTTCGCACGCTACGTGCGTTGCCGCGCGCGGATCAGTGTTTACAAACAGAGAAAGTTCGATTTTCGGAATACATATTGTGGAAGTGATTATCTCACATTTGACTTCAAAAAATTGTGAGCACATCGTTCTCTCGTGGAATAAACTGAAAAATAGGTTAGTATTCACGAATTATTGATGACTTTTGATTAAATTTTCCCTACTTGAGGTTAACCCATGTGACAAAGAAATTATCATAAAATATAAATATTATGATTTCGAAATTCGTAAATAGCGAGCGAAACAATTCTAGGATGCCGAGCCGTCACGGTCGTGGTGGGGGAAGAGCTCGAGCAAGATTTAGGGGAAGCGGCAAGGTAAGTAGCGTCGACTGTACTTTTTTTGCAGCGTTAAAAATTTTTTTAAATGTCATTAACTTCTGCTGAAGGTGCTTATTAACTGCTAATAAATGAATCCGAATTTCAACAGTTTAAAAGTTGATCTTCCTGTTTTTTGAGTTTTTAAAAAGGAACTGAATGGGGACCCAATGGGGTCTTTACGCATACTTTGTAGAGGCTCCTTTCGGTTCCTTCGGTCCACCCGGGGACCGATAGGTAACATACACAAAATTTCCTGATATTCACCCGACTTAAGTTTTATTTTTGAATGGTTTTTGGAGTGTTATAAAAAAAACAAGACGTTATATTCTTTAAGCTGCGGTTCATATTTAAAGAGGTTAAACTCAAAGATTAACGGACGATAAAAACAATTTCATTTTCTACAAAATATTATAGGAAGTAAATAAAATGAATTTCTGTAAAATTTTGTATTCTACTCGTACAATAATTATTTGCAACACTTGAAATACGCTATTAATGTAAAAATTGCTTTGAGGCTGGTTTAACCCCTTCGAATTTGAATGAGCGTGTCTCATGCCATTAGACTGCGATATTTTCTATCTGCACAGTGTTTCTTGTCCTGAAGATAACTTGCCACTATAACCATTAAACTGTAGCTGTTACAATTGTTTGGGTGAATAAGAATTTACATTAAGGATAGCTTATCCACTTTAAATCTGAAACGGAGTGTAAATTTTTGTATTTTTTATATCAATCGATCAATCATTTAAAAATAAAACCCTCTAAATATGAATTTGGGCACATATACAAAAATGTGTATAATTTATTTTTAGTGCTCTAGAACATATTTTTGAACGAATCAAATCGGAGGCCCACACTTGAGTAACCTTTCTTGTAAGAAGGGAATGGCGAAATGTGCTAAAGCTGATTTTTTAAGGTTGTTGAATATTAATGTGTGGTTTTAAATGTTTACTTGAGTCTTAGGAAGGTAACTGGCGTGATTATTTTGAATTGAGACATTTTTTGGCTCTTTTAATTATTGGAAGCGAAGAGGAGATTCGTTAAATGTGCTAGAGATGGTATTTTACGGTCCTAGGTATGTAATATACTATATTAGCACAGTTTTGATGGGGATATTAACTAGATTCTCTGGAAGGTGACTGATATGATTAGTTAATTTTTTTATTTAATGATTCTCTACATTGAGAAACATAGGAATTGTTGCGGTTAAAAGTGTCAGGGGGGATGATTGCATATTATTATGGGGGAGGGGGGCATAATCTGAAGTTTGGCTAAAATAACTTGTGTGAATACCTAACCTAACCTAGTTTCTGCCTATTTTTTCACAATATCCAGGCTGATATAGATAGAAATAAATACAGAAAATATTTTTGGAAGCTTTATTTAAATTTTACACAGTAAACTTGTATATACGCAAACCAGTGGGCACGAGTGCCCAAAGACGTTTTCAGAACGCCCTAAAAACGTACCAAATCAGGCAAAATAACGTTCTAAAAACATACAGTGTTTCAAAGACGTTTCTAGGACCCATTTGGAACATTGGACTTTTTTAGACGTTTCTTGGTGTGACTTCGAACGTTTTTTTGTACGTTCCAAAAACTTATTTTGAACCTTACTTCCTAAGAACGTCTTCAGGATATTCCAAAAACGTCTGTAAATGACGCGCCCGCTGGGAATGTTCTTTATGAATTCGCTACCTTAATAATTTTCCATCTTGATCGATGAATTTGATGATGTTTCACGATGTAAATTATTCCGGAGAATGGGAATTACAAGGCTAAAAATAATTGAATATATTTTTTAAATTCATATGTAAAATTAAAATGTAAACTTTAGAAATAAAATACCAGAAGTTTTGGTTTTATAGGTATAGATGCATGTTTTTTAGGAAACTCACTCTACATAAGCCAGACCACAGGTCTCATTAACAAGATCATTTACAACTTTTGATTTGTTTGTTTCCGAGGTGCACACTTTATTGACCACTTTTTCGGATAATGATTTAATTTTTCTATCTTTAAAGCACATCGTGTTGATAAAATTTTTTGCTGGCTTTCCTTCAGTCTCGGTTTTGTATTTTATGTTTTCTTGCACTTTACGAATGGCTTCGGATAATTGATTTCTCTCAACATCGTCACCTTCAACTCTTTTGTGGTAGCAAATTGAATTGTACGGTATTTCGTAGTGTTCAGAGTTAGCGTCAATGGCATTCAGTATTTCTTCTGCACGACCCAACATTTTATAAGAAAACCCTGTTAAATATATAATTAAGACATGAGCGATAAAATTATAAAATAGAAACTTTTGAAGTCTAAGAAGGGACATAAATTAAAATTTAAATACAGGAGGTCATCTTGGCTTATATGATAGAAGGAATTTGATGCGACTATAAACTTTCTATTGATTATTTATGACCAAGAATAGGGATAATGAGGCAAAATTGTTGCTTATGATAAAAAAAATAAATTTAAAACACATGATTTAAAAGACGATTTGTAAGATGACTGAAGCTTTTTAATTTGCTTCGTAGAAAAAATGCTTTGAGCAAAATTAGCGTTGATTATGAATAATCTTACGCGATATTGGTGAAATAGGTTTACAGAATTCACACGTATGGTTGCAGGATGAGGGGAAATTAAAATAACCTAACAAATCCCTGCGTAATACTTAAAAGACTCTAGTTCAAGAATATTCTACGGTCGAAAATTTGTCTTTTTTTTAAGAATTTAATTTTTCGGGGGTTTCTAGTGGTATCAAATAATTGGCTTGAGAGTATGCTTTAAGGCGTATATATTTTATACTCACAGATAATTAATAATGTTAACAGAGGAGTTAAAAGCTTCATTTCTTTATCGCTTCCCTTTTCAGTATAAGCGAAAAGAACTCCTGAGACAGAGCAAAATGATTTTTTTGCTAATAACTGGCTACCAAAGTCATGAGGAACGATGATAAATTTCAGCTGAGCTATCCCGCAACAAGAAGGAAACACGTGAATAAAAATTCTGGCATTCACATCTCTAATATATATTAGATAAGCTTCCGAGATAAAGATGGTGTTTAATGTCAGAATTTCTGACGTCAAAGGTTGTGTAAATATTACGCAGTTGCTTCTAGGCCTGAACACAATGCTAAATAGTAAATGTCAACACTAATATTACAGATAAGATAATTTGCACGAAATACTAGCCAAAAATATGTTTACTGAAATTAAACAAATAATACAGATTACAAAATGTCTTGAAAATTTATCTATTAAATATTTATACATATAGAAGTACCCAGTTTTACATTAGAATCATTCTACATATTGAAATTCAACTTTTTAAACTCATTTTTACGCAAAAAAATAAGTTTATCTTACTTGTTTCACATTGCTCTGTAATAATTTAACATACGGCGTGCGAATTCAAAAATACAATGAAGCAGTTCCATGTTAATCATCTGAAAAATTTCAATTAATGTCAGTAATTTTGATGAAAATTCTATTATTCGTTCTCTTAGGCGTTGTAAGGAAAGTCCTGAAATAATTTTTTAAACATTTTTCAAACTGAGGAGATGTTAAACATTTTTTATTTTAATTCTTTTTCAACTTTCTTAACTTTGGTGATTTTAACGATATTAAGATGTATTGTTTTGCCAATTATACAAGGTGTTACAAGATGAAATCACCTATTTCAATGCCTCGTAACTTTTTTTCTAGATGTCGCATCGGTCCAATTCACCTATTATCGGACAGGTTAGTGTTAAGAGATTTTTGACATGATATCGTTCACGCTATTCGAAAGCGCTCAAATTGCTATTCGAAAGAAAAAGTCCTAAAGAACAGCGCCTGGCGAAAACAAGACAAAAACATTTTGTACGATCAGTTTATTTTTGCAGACTGGTTGTGTGGGTGATTAGACATGTGCGTAAAAGCGTTGCCCAAGGTGTTTGAATGATAATGGCGAATTGGTGAAGCAGAGTATAGCTCAGTACGGGAAAAATGAACAAAATTCGCTAGCCGTTACAAATCTTTACCGATTCGAATGAAATTTTGTTTGAATACTCAGAAGTCTGTCTTCTTTAACGAACACCTACAGAGAAGAAAAAAAATTTTTTTTTTTAAATATAAATATAGAAGGGTATATATTTTCAGTCCTTGTGTATTAGCCATAACGCACAGAAATTAGTCATGACTAAGCTTCAAAAAAATTATTTTATTGCAAACAACATACGATGAACCGCAAATCCACAAACTACAAGCCCATAAAATCATATAAACCAAACCTACAAACTCCAGGGCCCAAATATCCAAAACCCAATTCCACAAAATGAGTGATGAGCGATAGTTGAAAAAAGTATTTGATCCAAAAGTACACATACTTTATAAACTATTATTTCGATTCCGATGCGTATCGAGATTAAAATTATTGATACTGAAGAATCGAAATAAAGTATCGAAGTCAAATTATCCATGTTTTTATGCAAAAATTAAAAACTAATACTGTCGGACCTGTACAATTTTAACCCGTACCATTTCAACTTTCGCCTTATCAGTACCCTTACTCTCAAGCGAATGAGGAGAAGGTGCTTACGCAGATAGTTTACACGCACACATGTACACGTACGTGTAATGCGAAACTGCCTACTGTGCAAACATAGTGATTTATTTATAATGACCATTTTACGATCATGCATCAAATTTTCTTAAGAATTTCTTTAGTGAAACGGCAACGGCACAAGTTTACCGTATTTTTATTGTTTAAAATTTACGAAATCGCCATTCGTTCTGTAAACCCTTTCTTCAAGTCTGAGTTCGTGCGCACTCTAAACGTACACACGTCGATGTGGTATATCCAATCTTTTTTGCCGCTTTGCTTGCTTGCTGAGCTTGCTAGTCAAACATCAAACCAACGATAATTTCGAAAAAAGTATCAAGGTATTGACTCATGAAGCACACGAGTCCAGTATCGATTTATCGATGGCTAAAATACTGAATGAGTAAAGTATCGAGTACGTATCGCCCATCACTACACGAAATTGAACACCACAAATTCTACGCCCACGAAACCTAATACTCCATCCATAAATTACCTAAGGCAACTTGGTTGTGTCTTTTTGTGTGTTACTGGTTATAAAGAATACTTTGTTCTGAAGAAAGAAGAAACTTAGTCAATGTATTTTTTTTTAATCCAAACAGAAGGAAAATGCTTTATATGCTTGGGATATTTAAATTGGAAATGGTAACATTAGGTTTCGTGGGATAGGGTTTTGTGGACTTGGGATTTCGTAAAATTAAGTTTTGTCTAATTAAGTTTTGTGGAATTGGGTTTTGTGGGCTTTGGATTTGTGTGCTTCAAATTCCTCGGCTTGGGATATTTGAGCTTAGGAATTGTGAAATTAGGTTCTGTGGGATAGGATTTTGTAGTTTTCGGATTTATGAGCTTGGAATATTTAGGTTTGGGATATGTGGGGTTGCATTTTGTGGGCTTGGGGTTTGTTGGGTTGCGAATTTCGGTATATTGTTGGCATCAAAGCAGTTCAGTTTAATCTTAGTGCTTATTAACTGATTTGCGTTATGTGCATTATTTTATAGATAGCTTACTTTGTAATCTAAAAGCTCAGTGAATGTCAAAAAGAGCTGTCTTATTTTTCGAGACAAAAGACTCTCGGACGCAGGGCACGCGATGCCACTTGATTTGAGAATTGAGAACGTTCTTTCTGTTAAACAATTATTGGTAGCATAAGCAGGACTTCGAAATGAGGAATAATAAAGATGGGGTTGTCATTAAAATGCCTATTGTTTTAGGATTGCTTTCGTAAAAAAAGGTAGAAGCGACATTTGCTAAAATTCAAAATAATGTTTCGCCTATGCAATTTGCAAGGCTGCGGAAGTATTTTTTTTTCAAAGAAAGAATGTGCAAGCTCAACTTCGAAGACTTTTTCACTGCGATGACGTAGCAGGGCACATGAAGAATAGTGGGGAGTTAAATTACACCTTGTTGCACAAAAAACTCAGCAAAAAAAAATTGCATAGGACTTTGTCAGTAAGTATTAGAGAAGTAATAAAAAAAAGTTTACTGTAAGTAAAGTAACTACATTGTAATTTGTCAACAGGATCCTTGCTGAAGCTTGAAGAGTAGTCTCTGCAAAATATAGCAAGCCAATGCATTCTTATTCAAAGAAAGGCCTGTACCAGAATCAACTGAAGCCCGATGCAGATTTCAAAAGTCACTGGCAAGAGCTCCACTTGGAATCTCTAGATCCACACGACTTTGTTGAAGCAATTTTTTCTAGAAGGTTATTGATTACTGAAATATTATTAAAAACGCCAGATGCATAATAGATTTTTTTATCCTCATAGAATATTAAGTCGTTACCCTCATTGCTTTTGAATTTCCAAATGATTATGGTGAGATGTCTTTTAACGAAGAAAAATTAAACGCCGTTGAGGTAGGAATTCGTTTCGGGTATCGTGTGGTATTACTGGGAGAATTCCTCGTGGATTTTAAAAACAATGAATTAAGTCGACGGGATGTCGAGATGATTCACAGAGTTTGATACTTTTTCCTCGCCTTATAACACAAATTACATTGCATTACATATACATAGCATTAAAATTTTTTCATAGGGACAACCGCGAGATTTAATTGACAGCAGATATCCCTCTATAGTATTGCACCCGCTCCCGGCGAAATCTTCATAAAATTTCAGCTTCAACTACTTTTAACGACCGTGAGATAGGTAGTTACAGTCTACGATAGACCTAATTCGATAATCCGGCGAAAGTATCGTGTAACCTGAGGACACGGAATGACTCAAAGACAAACGCCTTTTACATTTTCCCCGCAATTGTCTTAGCATTACTTTGACGTACAAGGATGCTTTTCAGGATATTAACCAGTGAAAGATTAGCACCTCTAAGAGCAGCTATAATCAGGAATTTATACATATCCTTCTTTATATTCTCCTTGGCTTTGATGTTTTTGTCGGTAGTTACCAAGAATTCGATAACCAACATGGTTCGTTTCTCGAAGTCAAGAAGAACTATGCCATGTCTCGAGCGCGCAACAGCAATAATTGTAGAGAACATAAAGTTCTAGTACATTCGGCACTTCTTATTTTTAGTAATTCACTATATTTCCCTAGGAGCATTTTTGCAGAGTCGTTCCCGCACGAGTTGGACAATTATATAATATGTATTCTAGATGTTCGCGGTACACATTACACGCTCTGCAACATATAATCGGGAATATCTTGGCTCAAAATGAAATCCTTTGTACACGCCTTCAATCCTGGTGATTTACTGAAAGCAAACGTTAGCTGTTAGGACATCGAATGATCCTTCGCATTCAAGCGGAAGATAGCATGTATACTCTTAACAAGGAGCTCTTCGCGGAAGTTTTTCTCCTGTGTTTTTTGACTCGGCCATTCAGATGTAAATACTCGAGATGGAATAATGTTTGATGCATTTTTCTTACCATTGATATTGAAGTCAAGGCCGATTATTTCAGCATCCTGCTCCGCTGCTTTGTATAGAGACGCTCTTTTGCCCACTTCTTTGCATTTCCTGACCTTAAAGTCGTGAAATCTGAACTCGTGGAACAGACAAATTGAGGTACATCTTTTTGTTTATTTTGTCCCTTCGTTGCATCCTTCATCAATTAAACTACTCCAAATGAATATAGTACTACTGGGATGGCAAGCACGTTCGTGGCTGATACTTTGTTCCTCGCTGACAATTTGAAGGTCAAATTATTCGGATGAGACGTTTATATCTTCATCGAAAATTTTAATAATCGTTTGAAGGAAATTAGAAAACTCGAAAAATGACAAAAATTTGCTACCCAAATCAAACAATTTCTTGAAGAAAGTGGCAGCGGACGATAGAAAGAGCATCAATGATAATAAAGACTAGATTAAATTATTAAAATTTAAGAGCATAGATATTACATAGATCATTCGCAATAAATGACCATCTTACCAGAGATACGAAAAACTACAAATGTCCCCCATTTTACATCATTTCATCAATTATATCAGTTCGTATTATTTTATGTGGTCTGCTGCTATGACTAAAAGGTTTAAAATTCTTTCTAATACAAACAGAACATTCGAAAACAATTTTACGATCACCAAAAAGTATTTATTTCCAGAAAAGCATAAATGAACCAGTCTTTAAAAATAATTCAAAACAATAAAAAATAAAAATAAAGTAGGAGAACTTAATCAAAAGAATGAAGAATTTCGAGGGAAAAAGGCGAGCAATCCAAAGGAGAAAATAAAAATTTCATTAAGATATCGAAGCCGATTAAGAATTTTAATATTTTATATCTAACTTCTAATGGTAATGCTCAATCCCTTGTACCTCTGCATGCATCATTGATCAACATTCATAGAGTTAAAAGTCATCAAAAATCTGTAATAATTACCAAATTTTATTATTGTTTTATTTATGTTATTATTTGCAAGCATCGTAATATTCATTTTATTTTGTAATTAAATGCTTTAATTTCTTTCACCTAAAATTTTTAAAACACTTTCAGGCTTCAGATTCTCCTTTTCTGCTATAAAATAAATCAAACTTACAATTTAATTTAATTTTCAATGTTTTCATAGTTAGTAATGACATAATTTCACTAAAGATAAATTTAAAAAATTACTAGGTTCTTTGAAATAATCAGGCTTTCAAATTGATATTGAAAAAATAATAACAGTCAAGATACAATTTTACATATTTAGTCAAATCACTTTTTTACGAATTATGAGTTTTTTTAAAAATGATTTTGTAATTTATTTATTTATTTAATTAATCTATCATTTTTTACAGTCGAAAGATAAGATTTGGTAACTATACTTAACACGATTTTGCCACATGTACGAGGTTTGTTCAAAAAATAAGGTGACTTTATGGTTTTCTCAAAAAATATTTATTTATTTCTCAATATTTATGTTGTCCCCTTCAAAGTAATCCCCCTCAGATATAATACACTTGTGCCAACGCTTTTCCCAATCATCGAAGCACTTCCGATAATCATTTTGTGGTATAGTCTTGAGTTCTTCCAGCGATGCAGTTTTTATCTCCCCAATCGTTGAAAATCGATGTCCTTTCATGGGTCTCTTCAGTTTTGGGAAAAGAAAAAAGTCACTGGGGGCCGTATCCGGTGAATATGGAGGCTGAGGCATGACTGTGGTGCTGTTTTTGGTCAAAAAATCTTTCACAAGCAACGATGAATGAGCAGGTGCATTATCGTGATGCAAAAGCCACGAATTGTTTTTCCAAAGTTCCGCACGTTTTTGCGTATCCCCTCTCGCAAACGGCGCATAACTTGAAGGCAATGCTCCTGATGCACTACGCCACGGTAATCAAAGAAGACAGTGAGCAAAACCTCCACATTTGACCGAACTTTACGTGCTTTTTTCGGTCTTGGAGACTCAGGATGCTTCCACTGAGACGATTGGGCTTTAGTTTCGCCGTCATAACTATATACCCACGATTCATCCCCAGTTATGTCCGAAAAGATAGCATGGCATGAGCCAACCGATATGCCAACATCTTCTGTTGTTGTCGAGCACACCAAACCCTTCTATCCTTACGCCTGTGCCAGAAAAACAACACGAGCTATATAGCTAAAACTGTGAACATATGATCGTGACAAGTGTACCAACACAACAACAAAAATTTTAAACTTGAATTTACGTAGCCCGCGAAAATTGAAAAGTCACTTTACTTTTTGAACACACCTCGTATATTATTACGCATGTTATTTAGTACAGCTGGAAGGAATAGGAAATTTTATTTAACATTTTTGTAATGAACATTTATTGAACAGTTAAACCTCTTACATTTTTTAAGATCATTGAATAATTTAAACAAAATATAATTCCTAAAAACAGTGAACTAAAAATATTGCAGTTCAAAGCCTGGATTGAGAGCAATTAAGTGCGACTCTTTACTAAAATTATAAATAGTAAACAGAACCACTTTTATCAAAGTAAAATTACCTCAATTTACGACGAATCCCCGTGTAAGAATATTGTAAATATCGTTTATATATGTACCACCGTCGCGAATTAATATTTTCCTTGGACGCAATTCTGCAGTCTAAATTTGGCAACGTAACCTGGCCTAATGACAAATGAAATAACAAACGATGACGATCAAAATTTGGAGGTTTCTTGCAAATTCTTAGAAATTGGAGGTAAACAAATGGAAAATCAGTTTAATTAAGTCACTGCAATTAATGCACTCCGACATTAACTGAATTTGACATATAATTCATGAGGAATTTTTTACATTCTTCACGTTCTCAGGTATTCCAATCTGGTGTTAATTCCTATATTAAATTAATTAAATAAAATAAATTAATCAATGAATAATCCAGATTTGGAAGTCTGCTGCAATTTATTTGATCAATTACCTGGTTTACATGAATATGTTACCTGATGTGACTGTTTCCTACTTCAAGAACTTTTTGTTCCTTTTCAGACTCTAAGGTATTCCTATCTTTTTTTAATTTTCTCATTTTTATTATTAAATTTAATTTTTTATTTTGAAACTTTTATCAATTTTAAGTTGTATTTGCGTCTAAAATCTTGAATATGTTAACAAAAAACAAATTGGTTCTAAAATTTTAAAAGTTTTTTTAACTTCGAATTGTCTGAGTACATAAAATAAAATTCTCCTGAATTTTAATTAGAAACTTAATTTCAATTACATTAGTCTTCTATTATATTGGTGGCTATAGATTACTGTTTTATTTAATACCACATTCTTTAACATACATTTTTTGTTATTAAGTTCTTTTAATACCTTATTTGAAAATTTTTTCAATAATTTCATGTTATCAATTTATATTTAGAGTTTATTTTTACAAATGACTTTTGACAAACTCTTTCATTATGAATTTTGGACGGACAACGATATTTAAGGAGAAAAAAAGTGGAGGCGGATTCCGATAGGATTTTCCACGTGAAAAGCGAATCTAAAATTCAAAGCGACATCTAGACTCTTTTTTGAAATATCGATTTTTTAATTTTTTATCGTATTTGCTATTATAATGATTTTGAAACTCGTTGGAGACGCAATTCCTGTGAAAATGGTCAAACGAAATCCCTCCATAGTTGATTTTTTAATAAGTATTTAATTTTATAAGTATTTTATTTATTATTTTCGCGAAACTATCGAAAAATATATAATTTTAGTCATAAAGCCATTTTCCCCCAACAAGATATATTTAGGACAGGCAGGCGACCAGGATAGCTTCTAATGCCCTCAGGATGGATGAGAAACAATCGAGGCACCTCACGTTCGAATTTTTATATAATTTCTTCGAGGAAGATGTATTCTTTACACCTGCAATACCAGGATAGTTTCCTGAGTTCTGGCGATATATGAGACACTATGCAAATAATCGAATTTGATTTCTAGACTAATTTTCCTTAAGTCCACGTGATGAGAGGGTCACGTGACCAAACCCGGTCTTCGATTTTTCTTTCCCAACTTACGTCCAAACGAAATGAGGTATCGCTCTGAAAGTTTGGGAAATGAAAGAGGAGGTAATAAAGTCCATTCCTCTGCTTTGTTCCGGTGGAAATTTTGAAAAAAAATTTTTTTGGAAGAAAATACCAGTGGAAGTTATCTTTGCCAACTTATGTTTACACGGAATGAGATATCGTGTTAAAAATTTGGCAGGATAAATAGAAAGCATGCAAGAATTTGTCTCTAGACCTAAATAATTAGAAGAGTGAAGAGTTTTTAATGTTAATTTCTATTTTGGAGAAATACCGTCCGTGCTGTCGTCAAACCCTGCAAGCAATTTGCAATGTTGTCAATGGGCAATGTTGTGATGTTATAAAACCTAAATGTGTCCGTCGATAATCATTATTTGCATAAATAAACTTTTTTCTTCCTCCAACTCTTTGCAAGGCCACAAACTATCCTTTAATATTTATTAACATTTCCCGAAAAAAATTTCCACGTTATTTAAACTTTTATTTTTCAATATGAGTGAAAAAATATTGATCTTAGGGCTGACTTGATCAGCTGTTACACTCATTACATGGCCTTAAGGAATATGTGTTTCGAACATCTGGACGACCAGGAAAGCTAAAATCCATCAGGGATTCTTAGACACAATCTAGGCTCTTCAGGTTCGACTTCGTATACAATATTTTTTAAGAAGATGTATTCCGTACACCTGGAATACCAGGATAACTTCCTAGAATCTGGCGAGAAAAATCAAATTTGAATTCTAAAATTATTTTCCTCGAAGATGTATTTTGGACACCGAAATGACCAGGAAAGCGTTTTGGGCCCTTGGGATTTTCAAAAACAATCTAGGTTCCTCAGGTTTAAAGTTGAAAACAATTGCCTGGAGGAGGATGTATTACGTACACCTGGAGCAGCAGGGATCTGGCGATATTCAAGACGCTATCGAATAAAAAATTTAATCTAAAGCCATTTTTCTCAAAAGAGATGTACTTCGCACACCTAGAGGACCAGGACAGGTGTTTAGGACCTCAGGAATTATGAGAAATAATTTAGACGCCTCAGGTTCGACTTCTTATACAATTTCTTCGAGGAAGATTTATTCCGTACAGCTGGAGTACCAAGATAACTTCCTAGCATTTGGCGATGTTCGAGACTAACGAGAAGAATCAAACTTCGATTTGTAAAGTAATTTTCTTCGAAGATGTATTTCGGATATCTGGACGACGATGATAGCTTCTTAGGAACTCAGGATTTAGAAGAAACAATGTAGGTGCATCAGGTTTAAATTTGAATACAATTTCCTTGAGGAAGATGTCTTCCTTACACACGGAGTTTCAGTAATCTGGTGATATTCGAGAAACTATCGAAAAAAAATGTGTAGTAGTCATGCCATTTTCCTTAATGAAGATGTATTTAGGACACCTGGACGATCAGGATAGCTTCCTGAGATCTGGCGATATTCAATACACTATCTCGAAAAATATCGAATTTGATTTCTAAAGTAATTTAAAAAAAAAAAGATGTATTTCGGACACTTGGTCCATCTCCACTCCACTAATGGATCTTCATTTGTCATAGTTTGTTATTTTCGTTCATGTTCCATTTGATTGTGTAAGGTTAATTTGTTTCTGTCTTTAATTTAATTCATTCTATTGTATGATTCTCTTTCATGTGCTATTTCATTCGAATCGAAATATAACTCAGAAACTCACTACGTATTGCGATTTTATTATTATGACAAGTTCCTCTTGTGATTTTTGTTTTATGTTCTTAATTCTCTTTCAAGAATGTGATATCTATTTTGGCGATCTTCCTTTGTTTCTTGTTAGTTATAGTCATCTCTGGGTTACTCCATTCTGCGGTTTTCATTTCTTTTTGTTCATAATTTTCGTTCACTTGTCATCACAGTATATAATTTTCAATTGTTACCTATTTTCATTCTTGTACATGCGCACATCCACGTACCAGATTAAAAATATAAAACAATTAAAGATTACACAATGTGATGGAAAAAAAAAAATTATGAACAAGAAGAAATGAAAATTGTAGAATGAAGTGAAGCATATACGACATCCACGTTGCAAGCTTCATTTGTCTTTGGTCACCATTATCGTATGTACGCTATTTCATCTAGTTGAGAAAAAAACTTTATCTTCCAAGCGTTTCAGTGGACTGTCAAGTGACCGCGTTTTTGGGAATTTCAAATGACAGGCTCATCAGTGAGGTGGAAGGGTCAGATACAGTTCCGACTACTAGTTCCCGAAAAAAATTAGCTTGACACATCCCGCTAAATACATCCCGTGATAATTGCTAGGTGTCTGAGCATGAGGAAATGGAAACAGACTGAATGTTTTTGAAAACGAAAATGATGCCTACATACGTAATTTGTAACGTTTTACTTTCTTTGTCTACTTTTTTACCATGTTCCCTAATTTCTATATACGAAATACGTAAAATATAGAAAAAATATAGAAAAGTACAGAAAACACCATGATTATAAAGAAAAAACGTGGACAGTCAACTGACCGTCCACGTGAGCGCCAGTGTACTCAGGTTGGCGCGAACGCTCAAAGGTTAAAGATCTTACTACTTATCTAGTTCTTATAATTATCTCAAGTGTCTCCTGCGATCTTCACTTATTTCTTATTCTTAATTGGGCATCAACTTTCTGATATTCGTTTGTTTCTTGTTAATAATACTCAAAAACCCATATAAGCTGATTTTTAATTTCGGAATAGTCTAAAATTATAATGAATTTTTTTACAAAATATGCCCTGTAACTTCGTTTTCGTTAAAATTATGTTAAGAAGGATCTTATTTTAAAAAATGGTTTGATGTTCAGGATAATTTTCTTATTATTCATAACGATACGTATGCGCCACATCAAAATAGTATAAATAATGTGTATTAAAGAAAATCTTTCTTTTGACAGAAGAAAATTCCTCTTTGCAGTCTCTTCTCTATTTGCACTACTATCCTGCATGCTCTTAGACCAAAGGACCAAAGAGGAAGCCGAAGAGGGAGAAAGGGCTAACTCTCAGGCAAGGCAATAAAAGCTTGGCGTTATCGAAAGCAAGGATAATGACGATAAACTACATCGTAATTGGAGATAGGGCTATGTAAAATAACGGTATTCTGCAAAACCAAAATGTGTATGGACATGCCCATCAGAGAGGTTTTTATTGAGGCACGGCCCGCGTGGAAAACATTCATGGTGCCATACTGTTCCAGCCTAGACCGCCACGAATCTACACTGTCACTATCTCGAGACACTATGCTGGGGCAGTGCGCAAATATAACTTTCCAATCCTCTAGCCGCTATCTACACCAGCGGTACTGCCGCGTTCTAGTGAATCTAATAAAATCTAGTAGATCTAGATGCGACCTAGACTGCATGTTTGATACTAATCTTTATAATTCCATCATTCCTGACATTAAAGCACTATGAGCTACATTGGGAATATTAAAAAATTCCAGATTTCTGTAAGAAAAATGGAATATAGCTTGTATGTGCTTTTTTGTCAGAATCTTTCCAAATATTAGTGATAAAAAAGAAACTGTTTTGGAACCAAGAGCCAACCTCGAAATTGAATTATCATTTTACTTTATAGTTAAAATTTTTATTCGGAGTGAATAATTGTTTAATTTCAATAGCTTTCATGTGAGGCGTTTTTTTTCAAATGCTGGGGTCAGAAAGAAAACACCTTATACAAAAACTATTGGAATTAGCCAATGTTCTATTCCGAATGAAGACTTAATTGAAGAAAGGACTAAGCCCTGATTATCTAAAAAAGACGCAATTCTAGTATTTATGGAGTAAAATGAGAAAATCCAGTTTTGAGGTTGGGTCTTTATTCCAACACCCTTACGTCGAAAAAGAACCTGGAAAACTTCAAACCTCGTGCTCGTGGTCGCGAAACGAAACGTATTTACAATGAATGGCGAACATCTAATTCTTGCAATCCGGTTCCGGTTATTGTTGCCAACTTTTTTGGTAGCAGTTTTGAAATTGCATTGCATGATGAAAGTTGTGTGCTGTTAATAGCACTGAATAATATTTGAGGTTAGGAAATATGTCATTTTAATGTACATGAGTACTGGATACATATCATACGATAAGGAAAATTACTCTCCTAGAAAACCTAACGATAACAGGGTGTCTAGCGGTCCTGGAAAACCTTGAAATCCTTGAAATGTCCTTGATTTTTAAATTGGTCCTGGAAAACCTTGAAATGTCGTTGATTTTTCTGTATTTTTTGTCATATCCTTGAAAATGCATAATTATTTTACTTTTTTTGCGAAAAACTCGAGTAAAAAACCAATTTGATAAAAAGACTATT
>NC_046657.1:171172989-171202004 GCF_010883055.1 Belonocnema kinseyi | reverse complement strand
AGTTTAATTTCCAAAAGTGAAGTAAAAAAACAGTTGAGAAAGTTTGACATGAAGAAGGATAGATTAGATACATTCCTTTTTGAACTCCTGACAAGTGAAAATATATCAGAGGGATTGCATAAATTTTCAAGAATGATTCTTATCATGTTTCATGGAAATGCAGATGTTGAACGGAGTTTTTCGTACAATAAAGGTTTCTTAGTTGAAAATATGAAAGAAGAGAGCCTTATAGCTCTAAGAAGTGTCCATGACGCAATTCGCACCGCTGGTGGTATTAAGAATATGAAAATTACAGCGGACATGATCAAGGCTTTTACAAATGCTTACAAAAATAAGAATGCAGTCTTAGAAAAAAAAACAAAAGAAAATTTCAAAGGAGAAAGCAGCTAAAAAAAGAGCGACTGATCAACTTGCTGAATTAGAGATAAAAAAGAAAAGAATGGAAGAAGACTACAAAAATGAATTGAAATTACTTAATGAAGAAGCTGCGAAGTTGAAAAAAATATCAAAATAAATTCAAATTATTTATATTTGTAAACAGATATATATGTGTTAAAAATAAATTGATAGGTAAAAAACGTATACGTAGTTATTTTTAACTGTAAAAATTGTTCCTTGAAAAATATCATTTTCAGTCCTGGAAATCCTTGAAATGTCCTTGAATATTGGTTATCCAATTCGCTAGACACCCTGGATAAAATATATCTATTACTTTTAACTAGTACCTTATTTCGGGAACATTTTTTCTTATGCTTCAACTAATTTTCTAACTAACCTATCCTAAACAAAATATGATATGCTAACAATATCCTGCAATAATGCTTCTGTGCATTATGTACTTTAGGAGGAAATCTAAATGAACCTATACACTTTTGTTTTTATGGCCGGCTTGACCTTCCAATCGTACGCTGTTACATTGCATGATGAGCTAACACGCATAGGGGATAGCACTGAGATCTTAGACAATCAATGGTGACATTAAAACTATATAACATAATTGCCTGAAACATTCAGTATCTAATTCACGCCACGAGAAGAATAAAAATCGTTATAAATTTTTAGTGATTGAAATTCTGTCAATACCGTTAGTATCGTTATATAATGATGCATATATTCTAAAATTTTTATTACAAAATTCCTATTAATGTAGAACTTATGGCGAGTTGAACACAAAAAATTCGTATTTTGCAATTGCGGAAAAAAGTAACACTTTCTTGATTATTTCGAAAACTAATAAAATCATCATATTTATTAATAAGACAAGAAATATGCGCAATAAAATTTCCTATTGGAACATGTTATTAAAAAATTAAATTTTGACCTAAAAAAATATGACCGAGGGGCTAATTAAAACGACAGCGTTTCGGATGCATCCCCTTCTAATCGCCAGCGGTTCAATTTTAAATTCAATAATTCCATGTTCCTATAGTGTGATATTGCAGATAATCATTCTTTTGTTTGTTTTAATCTTTTGTTTCTGCGAATTCTTTCCATCTGTTAGGTTTATGTTTCTTTAAAATTAACATTTAAATAAGGAAAATTGGATATAAACAATCTTATTTAATGACGTTTATTGCCATGAAAATGCAAACTGCAAAACAGTTTTGGCTGGTGCAATCAAATCTGCAGACAAAATGCATTTTGAGACTTTGAAACGTGAGTTGATTCTTGTTTTTTTTAAAAACTTTCCTCTTCTTTATCTTTTTTTAAGAAACTAAAATCAGTTATCAAATTGAAAAATATTTTAAATAAATCTTCTGTCAATTATAAAAATTAAGAATTCGTGCCAATATATAACGATTACAATTCATTAAAACTAAATAATTGCTAATACTATAATGTGCAATACATTTATTTCAATTCAGTACTTTTAGTTTATAAAATTCATGAAAATGGAGTACAAAATCCTTCAACAAATATTTGTAATAGAACGGACTTAAAAAGATTAGGATTTTTTGAAGCAAACTGGCGTATTTAAAATATCATTGAAACAGTCGCCACTATTCACTTCAATATTTAAATCTAAGAATGAATTGAAATTAAAATTTTATAAAAATTTTTTTTTAGTATGAATGTGTGTCTGTATTTTAGATTTTAATTTCATACTGCTTTGTCATTATTAATTAAAATAAACATTTAATAGTATAATTTTTTAAGTTTCGAAGACTTGTTTTGAAGTTTCACATTACTATCGGAAACGAGCGTAACTTGTTTAACGAGTTCAGTCAATTATTATTTTACCATTTTTCTAATTGCAACTTGATAGTTTCAAAGTAGTTGGAAAAATGCAATCTCTGCTTTATCAGGTAATTATCAAATATATTATTATAATATTAAACTAATTGCAAGTTATGTTTATCAATAAAAATTGTGCATTTCTCGACTTTTGTAAACCACTCTTTCTAAATAAAAAATGTTATTGCTTCAAATTTATTTCTAAAACAGAAAATCAAAATTGTTAATGATTCTTTAATAATGACCGCAGAAAGTTTGTTCTTCACTTTTTAACCACATATTTTACAAAAGATGAAAGGATTCTATTTATAAACCGTTCACTATATTAGAAGAATTTATATGTATTCATCTATTTATGAAATAAGATTAACTAATCATTTTTAAAATAAGGTTATTTGAAAATTTTTGAGTTTTCTCGAAAGCAGTAAAAGTTATGTTAAGACTGATATAATTTTATTGAAGGATTTCTAAAGTGATATGATTTTCAAACTGTCAAAAATGAAACTGGTTTCCAAAAATTTTTTTAGATAATTTTTATAGTTTACCCAATCATGTCTTCTACTTATCTAGCATAAAAGAACTCCCTCCTTTCTTCTTCCCATCTCGTTAATTCCATTGCCCTCCCACTACTCTCCTCTACTTTCATCATAGACTTTCTCACTAACTTCCCACCCTTTCCCTCCCTAGGCTTCGTCTCAAATTTCCATTCTTGTCAACTCTAAGTATCTTTCCTTCTTTCCCGTCCCTATATCTCTCCTCCATAAACTAATACCGGCAATAAATACCAGCTTATCAAATAACCACATTCTCCTTTTCCAATTTTTCTAACCTTCTTTTTCCTATTCCCCATATCTGTTTCATTAACACTGCTCCTTTTTTATACTTTTTCTTACATAAGCCATATGATCTCCATTTGTTTGCAAGATATACCCCCAAAATTTAAGTTCTTTTACTTTTTCTAACTGTATTCTGCTGAAAAAAGGGGACTTATTCTAAAAAAAATCGAAATCAAGGTTTTTACACATTTCGATAGTTTTTAAACTGCTCTTTTTAATTAAACCAACAGAAAAAATGTCCAAGCGTTATTATTGCTCATAATTGATTTCCTAAGTATCCGAGTAATGGGGCTTTGGGTCGAGATTCCATGAAAAATTTCCTCCCGCCACTCACCAATCCATCTACGCGTCTCATCTATAGCCCGTCCGTGAGCCGCGTCTGCGACCTATCTCCTTCTGTAAGAATGTAGTGGTAAGTGAAGAGGGAAGTTTTCATGAGTCTTTCCTCTTCCCTAAAAGTCCAGGCTATCGGGTCGACTTCAACCGCTCGTTCTGAAAAATCTCACTTTTCAGAGTAAGCACCTTTCTGCGGCGTACGTCACATATATTAAACAAAACTGAGATAAGAGGACATCTTTGCCTCACTCCTCTCACCAACCAGAATTCATCTCCCACTTGTTCTCCTACGTTTACCCTCCTTTTTGTCTCTCGAAAAATTTCCGATGCTGTCTTTATTAATCTCTCCTTTATCCCCCTTCTCAGCATAACTTTGTTCTATTACTCCACGGTCTAATGAGTTAAACGCCGCCGTTCAGTCCACGCGCATTTCTATCATTGTTTCTTTTTTTCTTTTAATCCACTTTTTCACTAGGTAGTTCAGAACATACTTATTGTCCATCATTCTTATTCCTTTTTTAAACCCTTTCTGATTCGGTCGCTCTATCTTTTTCTCCTCAACTACTTTATTTAATGTCTCTGACGAAACAGTTACATATACTTTATATAGTGTTGACATCAGCTTCATACCCTTATAATCTTTAATCACCTGTCCTTCGCCTTTCTTCACTTTTGGCAGTACTACTCCTTTTCACCATATCTCTGTTCACCCCTCTCCCCTACATACTCTGTTACACACTATTGATGCCCATTCCTTTAATTTCGTCCCTCCATAAATCCATACTACATTTGGAATCTCATCTATTCCAGGTGCCTTTCCATCCTTCATTATTTCTAACACCTTGACTATTTCTTCCCTTGTTATGCCCTCCTTCTTATCTCTTTATCTACCATATTATTCTCCCTTCGTACCTTTTCTCTCTACTCCTCCTAAAAAATCCAGAAACATTTTTTACATTCGCTCATTTCAATATCTTGGTTCACTCTTTTTATTTTTTCTCTCTCTCTATCTCTATTTTTTACCTTTCAAACTTTTTCTTCCGTCGTAGCATTCTCCGCCTCTTTCTTAAAGCTTTTATTCTCTTCATTTTTCTTTTGATCACACAACTGGGTATACTCATTTTTTCTCCTATATACTTCTCCATTACTGTTTTCTTTTCTCCATTTTCTTAACTCATTTCTGACATAATTTTTTTTCTTTGTAAAATCCTCAATCCATCCCCTTCTGTTTACCCCTTTACTAATTTCATTTTTGTTTGTGCACTCTAATCCCCTTTTTATTTCTCCAATCATTTTTTCGATCTCCATGTCCACATTTCCCTCTCCCATTTCTATAGTTCTGACCTTTTTTTTTAACTTTTTTTTTCCTTGCCTTGACCAATTCCCTTTTCCTACCATTTTTACCTTATCTCCCTTTTTATTCATATTGCTATTACTTCGTCTCCCTCTAATGCCACTATTAAGGGAAAGTGATCCGAATCAATCTAATATCCTACCTTTAGTTTCTTGAGTTTCTCTTTTACATCATTATCTACCATCACAAAATCAATTGACGTTCCCCTTTCTTCTCCTAGGCTTGTATAATCTCCTTTCTCACCTGTAGTTCTATTTACGTTTAAGATAAACCGTCCGAAATCCTCAAAGCTCTTTAAGAATTTCTTTCCCTCTCAATTCAGTACCTTATTCTTGAACTTTCTTCCTCCTCTATCTTCTGTTCTCGCAGTGAAATCCTCACCTAATACAAGCCTCATCTCTTCTTTACTTTCTTCCATCATTAGTTTCATCTCCTCTGCTTTCTCCTGCATATCGCCGTTCACATAAAACCTCACTATATTTCACTTTTCTTTTTCTATCTTATCCTCTTCTACTATCAATTCTTCCTTTTATTATTTTCTGGCTTTCTTATATTTTTCTGTTATACATTCGTTCCTTACATCTATCACCATTTCTCCCATCGCTCTGCCCTTTTTATTTTTTCTCTTTGCATGTTGAACTTCTCATTTGTAACATCAGGGTTAAGCTTTCCCTTACTCTTTCCCATCATTTTTTATCTAGTCACGTCTTCGTCATTATTACTACATCCTACTATGTGAAATTTCTCATAAACTTCCTATCCTTTCTCTTGGATCTTGCTATATTCCAGTAACATATCCTCCATTCTTCCCTATATTCGTTTCTCGTCTCTTTTTGCTTTTTACTATTTCTTATTTTCCGATCTCCCGTTCCTTCCTCTGTTGGCTTCCCGGCACTTTATTTCTTACTATCTTTTCCCTTTTTTCATCCCAATCCCACTATACTCTGTCTATCTGAATTCGCCATTACTTAACCTATGTTTTTACCTCAAATCACACCAGTGTTTGCGAATTCCCCCAAAAAACTTTTAAGGAACTTTTCCGAGCAAATTCAGGGAATATTTTTTGAAATTCGGGAAATATACTCAACTATCTTATGGAACTTTCTCGAACTATCCTAGTTAGGTAAATTTCAGAAAAACGTTATCGTATACTTGCTTGATATTAGGGAGATTTCACGAATATAATTTTTTTAAATTTTCATTTTTGAGTAATTTTATTCAATACGATTAGGGCTTAAACCAGTTATAGCAACACTAGTGTAGGGTTTGGTATTGAATGACGCTCTGGTCAGTAAAGACAACAATGAGAATGTTTGCTCAAACAAGACGAGTTTGGGTATATCATTTTACTGTTTTCTTTGATCCGCATCCGCAATATTATTAATCATTGATCTGCTCGTATACTTTACTGCTGACTGATGTCGCGCGTATCCTAAATACCATAATATGCTTGCTAAATGTGCGCATGATCCGTCTGTCCTGCCCCCAGTTTTGCAAGTACAGTAGTACCCCAATATTTGTTCATTGTTTTGTGCTTCATCTTGCTGTAAATTTTGAACATCGGCTGCTTGAACCAAGTTATCGTCTACACAGGATATACAGATCTGATATTTCGTTGCGGGTCATCTTTCATTCGCTCCCTGTCTAACTTATCTAGGATCTAAGCACCTGCTTGATTCAGCTGATAGATTCCTACCGTCAGTTCCTTCAGATAATTCACGTCCAGCCTAGGGTTGCCTAGGTTGCCAGGTTGTCAATTCTAACTCTGGTCTGGACGACGTTTGGACTAAGTCTATGTCTAAGTTGAGGATTGCCCCAGCAATATGGTAAAAATCGCCGATGTTAATGGCATGGTTCATGTTCATGAGATTTCCGAAGAACTTAAAAACAGATTTTATGTGGCCATTTCGTGCCTCTACGATCCACCTTGTCTTAGTGATCAATCTTGAGTAATTTGCTTCTTCTGTAACAAATTGCCTTTGCCCCCGAATTTGCAGAGGTGGCATTTTATGGTTAATACCAGGATTTTCAAGAAGCGGTAGGGAATTACGATACCCCGGTCGACAATGATAATGTCAACGTTTTTTTAACAATTCTCGCAGCCCAATAACATTGATTTTGAATTCATTAGTAAGCATGGCAGCATCGTTATTTCGAGATTCAGAATAGTAAGGTCCAAGAATATTCAAAATACACTGTTTTATTCCAAGAAAAAAAATCATTTTGCCGTAGAAAATGTATTATTGGTGGACTATACAAAGAACTATAAATAAATATCAAGTTAAAATCGGATCTTTTGCGCTGCCAGCCTCTTCTTTTCTGTGTTTAAGTGTTATAAATAAATTTATGTTTAATATAGAGCGCTTGGATCTATAAATATTCATATAAAAAAAAAGTTCATAATAGGAAAGAGGAGAAAAGTACTTGGCGGATAGCGCTGGGCCACATAAGCTGGGCGGAAATAAAGAAAACTCAATGCAATTTTCTAAACTTTATTTAAGTAAACAATCATACATATTATAAATTATAAATTTTTAAGTATAATGAAAGATGCATTTTTAAACTTTGATTATGCAGTAACAAAAATACTTATCTTGTGAATATTTTAACCTATCGAGTTATGCTGAACAATATTTATGAACTTTATAATATTTATGAACTCAACAATATTGATGAACTTTGTTTCGATGGAATACTTAATATGTAAATTATTATATTCACTGTTAACAATTGTAATAACTCTTCATCATAGTGATAAAATCAAATTGTTGAAACGTCAGATGACATTGGTAAAAAATGTATTTTAATTATTTGCCTCAACTAAAGTATATAAATTTTATTGTTAATTTCTTTTAAACTCAATGTTTACAAGTAAAATATGGAACACTTGAGTGTCAGAATATTTATTTGTAAATTACGTTCCAAAAAAATGCTTCCCAAAAATAATTTGATATTATTATCTTCGATCGTCGAAAATCGTTTAAAATATAGTATAAAACTATAACTAAAAAGTACTACAACTTAGAAAGTATATATAATAACTATTTGAATACAATTTTTCAAGTCTGATTTAAGTAAAGAACTTAAGGTATTATAAACATATATCGTACTTGCCGCATATTATTACCCTTTACTAAAAAGGATAGATAGATTTCATAACTTTTGTTTAAAATGTATTAAAAAATTTTGAAAGTTTCTATTTGATAATGAAATAAAAGTATCTTAACAAAGAAATAAAAATATAAAGTTAACATTAAAAATGTAAAACTGAACTTCCGTACAAGAAAATGTAAATGTCTTTATTTTATTAATCCAGCTTTTTAAATTTATTATTAATTATAATATTACACTATTTTTAACTTATTCTTTTGATTATATTAAGAGTTATCTTTCAAAGTTTTCAAAAGACCATTTCACTATTATTAAATAGAAATTTTACGAATTGTTTTCAGCACAAGAGCCTATGATATCTAATATAGTGCTATTTCAGCCACAAATTAGTATGAAGTTTATCGCGATCCTATACTTGTATTTGTAACATACTAAAGATACATGAGAGTGATGAGACGATCCTTATAGTGTGCCCCAGAGACCTATAAGTAGGTACAAATATGTGGGTACAGGTTGGGGGGGGGGCTTATTTCGCGCGTTGCGAAATAACTCCCCCCTCCACAGCTAAATATCGCCACGTAAACCAATCATTTGATTTCGGGAAAATTAGTTCCTTGGCCTCCGAGTGATGCCGCTCGGGAAGCAAATCTTTTCACATCGTCTCTTCAAGCAAATATATAACATTGAACGCTTGAATTTTTAAATTAACATAAAAGTCATAATATCAATAGAAGTAGTAATATTTTATTCTAAATATATAAAATTTTATATAAATTACATATCTTGAATAAAATATTACTACAGCTACAAATAATATAATATGTATGTTAATCTAAAAAATGCAAGCATATAATGTAATAATATGTTTTTTATTATGGCCATTCAATGATGCCGGTTTTTTCACAGCGTTTAGCAATATGTATTTTTTTACAGTGTTTACTGAGATATATTTTTGTTTATCGTCTTTCATAGAGATGAGTTTGTTCATAACGTTACGATAAGAAGTGTTTTTTTCATAGTGATATAATTTACGGGTTTGTTCTTTTAAGCACCGGCGATATAGTATCAAGACGTTCTGTTGGAATAATTTTCCTTCGTTTTACAAGCATCTGACCCGTATTTTCACTCAATAGTTGAAGTTGGAAGAGACTATTCTAGAGTGGTTGTTGGAAGCACGCATAGTAGTCTTGCCAACGATGGGCAACTTAGCTGACTAGAAGAATGTCTGGGCAATCACTTGTCTCAATACACTGTATAAGAATTTGACTCCTATCCCTAATGATAGGATTGTTTAGACAATCCGACCTCTGTGGCAAGAAATGTACAAAGAAAACTGCTAAAGAAAGGCGTAGTAGGATTTCGGAAGAACCTGTTCATCGATAGATCTGTCTGCAAAGACGCAGCCTTATACAAGCACGACATATTAATGGCCTAGATTGATTAACGGAAAGCTGTTGATTCGACCACTCATAGATTTATCATTTGTCTGCTGGAAAACTTGAAGATTTATCCGCACATCCTGAGGTGCATAGAAAAATTGATCCCGCTTTGAAAAACCGGATTCACGATCTCATCTGGAAAACCTCGTGGTGTGACAACAAAGATAGTCACATTTCAGATATGTGTCTTTCAGGGAGACACCATGAGCCCACTCCTCTTTCGCCTCACATTATTGCCACTATCTCTCGCACCTAACCATTCCAAGAGTACTTTTACGGCGCACTTGGAAATCGAAACCACGAGGTCACTAATGTATTTTGTATGCATTATCTTAAGATCTGTGTTAAAAATGAAGAGCAACTACACCTATATCTAGGGATTGTTGACGAATAATGTCAAGAAATACGAATGGTGTTTGGGTTGGAAAATTGCACCCTGAGCTCATCAACAGAAGTGATATATGACACCTTGGCGCTGGAGAGACCTATACATACTTGAGCGTGTCACAGAGCCGCATTTTGGACGTAATAACTATAAAGAATACCGTCCGAATTAGATGCAAACGTCTTATACGGCAGATTTGGCCTTCCGAATTGTTAGCGAGGAGCAAAGTATCTGAAACAAACGTGCTTGCCGTCCCAGTAGTACTCTATTTATTTGGAGTGGTTTCATGGACGAAGGACGAGCCGCGTCCACCTTCACGTCGTGAATCTTGAAAGTCTACACAACAAAGTTATTCTGGGTACAGCATATATAGTTGCAAATGGATGGGACCCTCTTCTTACCATCGCCATATTTTGAGCCAAGACATTCCCAATGATAGTTGCAGAGCGTCAAGCACATCTCGAGCATCTAGGACACATACTAGGCAGTCTGATAAGTCCCTGAAAATAGAAACACGGAGACGTTTTTTGGCCAAAGTCGGTTTTATTTTTCAACATACTCTCCTTTTAGGTCGATACAGCGAGTCCAACGATTTTCTAACTTTTTGACACCGTCCGAAAAGTACTCGATCGGAAGGGCTCCAAAATACGCCTCAGTTTCAGCTATGAGCTCCTTATTCGAGAAAAAACGCTTACCGGTGAGCCATCTCTTCAGGTTAGGGAACAAGTAATAGTTGCTGGGGGCCAGGTCTGGTGAATACGGTGGCTGAGGAACCAATTCGAAGCCGATTTCATGCAATTTTTCTTGTGCAACTAAGTATGAATGAACAGGCGCATTGTCGTAATGATAAAGCGGTTTTTTCTTCTTCAAAAGCGGTCGTTTTTCGGCGATTTCGATTTTCAATCGGTCCAATAATGATAAATAGTATGCTCCGGTTATGGTTTTACCTTTTTCAAGATAGTCCACGAATATTATGCCATGTGCATCCCAAAATACGGAGGCCATAACCTTTCGGACCCATTATTGCGTTTTGGGATGCTTCGGAGCACTTTGGCCCGGTGGAACCCACTGTTTTGCCTGTTGCGTTGACTCAGGAGTGTAGTAGTGGATCCAGGTTTCATCCATGGTTATGAATCGGCGCAAAAACTCGGTCGGCTTACCCGAAAATAATGCCGAATTCTGCTGGGAAGTTGTCACACGAATTCGTTTTTGGTCCACTGTGAGCAAACGCGGCACCCATCGCGCGCAGAGCTTCTTCATGCCCAAAACTGAAGGCACGATATTGCTTACACGTTCCAATGATATGCCTACAGCATTAGCTACCTCTCTCAATTTCACTTTGGGATCATTCAACATCATATCATGAATTTTTTCGACATTTTCTGGTGTAGTGACCTCTTTTGGGCGCCCACATCGTTCAGCATCAACTCTGCTCGTACGGCCACAACGAAACTCGGTAAACCACTTATGAATCGTTCCAATCGACGGTGCAAAGTCCGGGTAATACTTATCCAGCTTGGCCTTGGTCTTGAATATCGTTTTCTTGCGAAGATAGCAGTGTTTGATCAAAACTCGCAACTCAGATTTTTCCATATTAAAAAAAACTCGGAGGTTAGTCGCTTCTCAGTGCTGTAACTTGTAAATGCGTAAACATAAATGGCTGAAGTTTTGACAGGCGTCATTTGAAGGATCATATCAGACTGCCTAGTACTATCTATTTTTTCAACTTATATAGGAACGATTTACATTCAAATGCACAAGGCGGCACTAAGGGGGCTTAATTACCGTCTTTGTTACTCTTACGGTATTATCGCTAATACCGCTTCGCTGGAAGCACCTAGGAAAATCAGGTCAATTATTGAAAATGAGAAGCCCTGCATATGCTCGAACTTCCTATTCTCTGCAATTGTTTCTGTTGGGCACTCGAGACCTGCCGTACTTCTTCCTGACTTCGAGAAACGATCCATGTTTGTTAGCGAGTTTACGGACCAGCTTACTAAAACATCATAGCCAAGAATAATGAAAAGAAAGAGAGGTATAGATACCTTATAAAGGAGTTCCGATAGTAATACCCGTAATATTTTGTTAAGATAATCGTCCGTAACATCATCGCTCTTGGAAGTGTCAATCTTTCATTCGTTAATAGCTGGATGACCTAACTTCAATATGTAATGTTTCAGGATTGAGCTACAGTGACAATAAGGAAAAGTTGAGGCAGAATAGCATTGGGCCTTTAATGGACATAAATTCATAAATTAATCTAAATAACAAAAGTGAGGCAGATGATTAACAAGACGATGGCAGTAATGACCATGAGCGCAGGAAAAACAAAGGCTACTCTGTTTCGAGTTCATAGTTGAAAAATGAAGACGAAGAATTTCATCAAGCAATTACACCGCTGGTTAGCCGATTTTGAAGATGTTGGCTTGTAGCTTAGTTGGACACATTTAGAAAAGGTTGTTTTCGCGAAAAGATTATTGAAGGGGTTAACAAACCTTTTTATTCAAAGTAAGTCGGGACACATAACGTGGACAAAAGTAAGAACGGCCCCAATTAAAGAATTTTCAACGAAGATACCGAGGGCTAAATTTCATGCAATGTGGTTAAAAAGAGGTCTATATTTCGCAAGAGAATGTATAAAGTAAGTCGAGCACAGAAGCACGCATGAATTTTGTCGACCCGAAAAAGGTAATGAATGTTAGAAGGAACTAGATGTAGAAAACATAATGGTTTTAGCGTTAATAGATACTGCAAGACCACTTCGACGCTTGCTGAAAAACATCTTTGAGAAAAAGAAAGCGGTAAATTTCAGCGTAAGAAAATTCAAAACTGTTGAATCTGGAGCTGGAAAATCAGAGACTAGTGGATGCTTTCAAGCGGAGATTAAAATCGACAATGAACCATACAACTTAGATTTGCATGTAGCACCTATAAACGCGATGCCAGTGCAATGTATAATTGGTCACAATATCACTCAATTGACGGAAGTGATAGCTAATCGAAACGGTACAAAGATTATCAAGTATGCTCCTACCTTTTTCATAAGAAACATTATATTGTCCGAAAAAAAACGAATGTGATATTAGTTTGAACAATGACGTTTTGGCACATAAAGAAGCTGAAGACCTTTGTTAGATTATAAGCCGATGAAAACAAAGAGCACTGATATTACTTTAAGCCTAAATTTGAAAGAAAAAAATATATTTTTAGCAGACCGCGACGTTTATCTGTTCCTGATCATCAAATCGTAGAAAGACAGACTCTGTAATTCACCATTTGCTTTTCAGCGGTTCATTACGGCGTCGTCATCTTGGAATGTATGCTTCACCTAAGAAGGTTGCAGCTCTGATAATATTTCCATCAGATCAATTATTTAAAGACATCCAGATTTTTCTCGGTTTGACCGGTTATTTCAGGAAATTCCTAAAGCAGTACTCTCTCTTGGCGAAACCGTTAAGCGACTTCAACCAGCGACGGGATATTACACCCTCCTCACTACTAAGTATAAGCTATTATTTATGCTATGGAGAAAATACGCGTTTATCTTCTGGACGTCCGCTTCAAGTTTGTCACTGACTATCAGGCCTTTCAGCAAACCATGCAGAAGAAGAAAATATCAACGAATATCTGAATGTGGGCGGAACTCCTTGTGGATTTTAAGTATGTAATTGAAAATAGGCCCGGAATCAGACTGAAGCATGTTAATTTTTAAAGTCCCTATCGGATTATGACGATTGAAACTAATGACATGATACGCAATGGTGTATTGTATAATATATCAGAGAGGACAATTTGCCACCAAACGAACAGAATAAATCATTAAATGAGATTATAATATCACCTTTTTCGACAGAAAAGGTCAACAATTAAATTAAAGTATTTCAGTAGAAGTGTAACTTTTATTGGTTATATTAGTTGACAATTTTGGTTGAAAATGAATCTGCTTTGATAATAGTTTCCACTAGTTTTTTTTAATTCGTATTTTCTTGGGATAAGTTAAACTATTCTTTTATTTCAACTGTAATCCTTCTTGTTTGAATATCAACTAATACGTCTTTCGTGAAAAATTACTCGTATTGGGTTAAAAGTAGGAATACTTTGTTATAAATCCGTTTTTTTGCGCTAAAGTTTCATCATTTTAGTTCAAAGTAAATTAATTGATTAAATGCTTTTGTCGAAAATTTATTTGATTGTTTTTGCAGATTTATCGTTTAGTTGAAAATTCACCTTTTTACATTCTCATCAGAGAAGCCCGCGTGAAAAAAGTTTGCATTGCTTAAGCTTGGCAAGACACTTGGAAATATCTGGCTAAAGTATGAATCACGGCTGAACGGTAGCATGGCCCAAGCCTTGCTCCTGTCCGTTTCCCATTCTTAAGACACACTAACCACAAATCAATATTCTTAAGGACATGTAAGGGTCAGAGAAAATAAATTTGCATTAAAAATGAAAATCTTAGTTTTCCAATGGCCTGCACGCCTCTAAATGGTAAGTTTATTAGCGGGTGCACCGGGTCGCGCCTCAGGAAGTTAGCACGTATTCTAAGAGAACTTTATAAAAATTCAAATTGTGCTTAGTGTCAAAATAACTACCATTAGTGAGTCGAAATGCGACGCGGCGATGCGCAAACACTTAAACGGATTTCGAAGATTTTAGAAGAGGAGCCAAGAGAGCAGCTGAGAGTAGCCAAAATGGCGTCGAAAGCGCTGGATAGTATCCATCAACACTGAGCTCATGATAGTCGTTTCTTCAACGTTTCATATTTCTATATATATATATATATACTCAGATCTATAACGGATTTTGATTATAAAGACGGATGCATCACGTATTGCCCCAGTTATATTAAAACGTATTCTACGAGAACTTTTTCAAAATTTAGATTGCTTCAACAGCCAAAATTACTAAAAATAGTGATTCGACGTCCCGGGTGTAACAGGTCGCGCCCCGGGTATCTAAGTACGCCCAAGTACGAAGCCACGTATGGCCCAACATTGGCCCATAGTCGGAAAAAATATTGCCGAAGCTCGGCTGCTATTATCGCGCCAATGACGGAATGATAACTATGGCCTGCACTTGGCAGCCAAGTTTTGGCTGCCCTTGTGAGCCCAACACTGGGTACTAGTATTGAAACAAACCTAGGTGCCATCGTCGCACCATTCCTGGATTGATAACTATATCCTTGACATCAAAGTCAAGACTTGGCTGCCATTGTCGGCCCAACACTGGGTACGAATACTGCTATAGTCTGAGGTCTAAGGATATGAAAAAAAGGTATTTAAAAAATAAATATTAATTGATTGCGAGTAATTTGAATATAAATATTAATGGCTCTGTTTAGATTGAGTATATATATCACAGTTTGAACATTATATCAAAAATAAAATTTTTAACGCTACGGGGTATCGAACCTAAACCTATATACCAGAACAAAATTTGAAGCTCTCTTTTTCTAATTATTTATTATTATGCGACGTTGTGTAAATGTAAAATACACTAACTGTTAACAGGAATATCAAAACAATAATTTTTAAATACATCATTTTAATCAATTACCATTTTTCTTCGCTTAATATTTCTTTTTTTCCGTTGTAGCCTATTTTACAACTTTTTGCAATGACAGGAAATGTAATTTTCCATAAACATTAAAAAAATTTTAATGACAGAACTTAACAAATTTCATTGTAAATTTTGACAATTTTTCAATAATTTTTTCAATCTTTCGTGTAAGATTTTTTTATTAGGTGCTAAAAGTGAGACTTAGCGAAATAAAGTACCTATTCTGGGTCAAGCATAGGCGGAGACTCGGCAAATATAAAAAGCCAATATAGACTGCCAGCACTGGCTCAACATTGGGCCGATTTAAATAAAACATAGTGTGCCATGTTAAATGTGACACTTTCCCCAGTAATTTGCCGTTACTGGGCCAGAATTTTGCTGATCCTCGCGAAACATGGTCGGCAAATATAAATAGCCAATATAGGCAGCCAGCACTGACTCAACACTGGGCCGATTAAAATGCCGATATTAGCCCAATAACTTTAGCCGACCTTTAGCTGTCAAAATTGGGCCAACACTGGATCGTGTATTCAACTGCGGCAATTCGCACTTGGCGTATTCTACGAGAACTTTTTTCAAATTTATATTTTTTCAAAAGCCAATATTACTAAAAATTGTGAGTCGACGATCCGGGGGCACCAGATCAAGTACTAGGTAGTTTAATACATATTCTATCAGAACTTTTTACCAATTTAAATTTGGTGAATAATGGCAACTCTCCAGAAATGCACCATAATGCTATTTTTAACATTTTTATAAATTTCCGGAAATTTATTAAATTTGTTGGTAATGTATGACAATGTTACAGGTAATTTATGGTAACTTCTATAAATGACTGCAAAATTCTATTATCTACTGCCGAAATTTCCTTACAGTTCTTACGATGAGAGGGCTGATTATCGTAAAATGCGAGCTCATAGATGAATAATTTTCATTATATACACGCGCAAAAAACTGTAAATAAAACAAATACATATATATCCCCAGATTCGATAAGCTGATTACCAAAATTCTGACCATCAATTCACAATTTCGAACACAAAAGATTAAATTTAAGAAATTTAAACATATATTATTCTAAAATTGAAGCTTCGGTTGAGAAAACGTTGCACCAAGAACAACACTTTGATTAAAGTCAATGCTCATATTATGAACAGAGATTTATGCCCAAGGATTTATATCAAGTAAGTGTATCAGTATATAGCTACGGTTTTTATTGTTATTATTATTATTATTGAAGAAGTCGGTATTATCATCCGAGAGATGATAACCACTAATCAGTGGAAAGTTTACGCACCATGAAGGTAGAAATGTACACTATCAATCAAAGTTAACTATTTAAATAACAGAAATTCGTAATGTCCTTTCAGACTAGGTTTCTTGTCCGAAAAAAAATCTTTTTCGCTCCGCCGGCAATCAAACCACGTAACTTCCGATTACGGACAGTCGGGCGCTTTTCCCTTAAGCTACTAGAGAGATCGAAAGAAGAATCCTGTTTCAGGAACACACGCATTCTTTTTCAAGTTTTTACGTATTAATGATATAAATCAATGTTCACGGTGGGTGAAAAAATAATAATACTGTTGTCAATACTGATTAGCTGAAAAATCTATTCGTAATAACACGTTTATAATCCTTATTTTGCAGTTATAATTACATCAGTATTCGGATCCATTCCTAGTATGAGGCTGAAAATAATTGAACATATGTTTTAGATTCGAAGATACAGTTAACCCTTTCGTTGGCAGAGATAATTGGCGGATGGCGGATGTAAATATTCGCCGTTAAAAATTTTCGAATCTTAAATTCCAATTCTGATTCAGCGACCCCAAAAGACTGTAAGTATCGAAATTGATCCAAATCGAGCCGTTTTTTTTTGTATTTTCGGCAACCATATTTGATCCGCCATTTTGAATTTTCGAGTTCCGACTTCAGATTCGAATTCAGCGACCCCAAAAACCCCCGAGTAAGGCTTGAATGCAAAGTCGGAGTAAGGTAAAGAGGAAAAAAAGAAGATTGACGAATTTTGCGTCAATGCCACACAGGGCATATTTACTAATATATTAATATTATATTCATTAATATATACTTTTTTCATATTGTATATCGAAACCATTTCAAATCAGGCATATTCTAAACTTGAAGTTGCAGAATCTCTCGCGAACGAAATATGTTGTTTTTTATCGGAAATTAGGCGATACGTATGTTAGGGATTTCTGACGAAACATTTTTTTTTTGGAGTTATGCCTTCTTTTGAAATTCACATGAGAATGTAAAAAATGTTCAAAATTAACAAAATGGCCGCGGTTTTTTTTTTAAATACTGAAGGTCAAATATAGTCTCGCATTTTTCTTGCAAGCAACAATAGATACGAAATAATGTTAAGAAAATATTTTGCACAGTTAAAAAAGTTCTACAGAAAGTTCTTTTACTCATTTATAATATCTTGCACAATTTCCGACATAAAAACACAAATTCAATTTTCATAAGCAAATAATTCTTTTTACTCTTGGCTTATGGAAGTACCCAACATTTTTGTTCAATATTTAAGAAAAATATATGTTGATTTTAGGAGAACTTCTTGTAAGTTTAACGTAGACTCTACCTCTTTTATCGTTAGAAAATTATTTTTTATAAAATCGAATTTTAAAATGTTTTGCTGAACCAATTTAAGTTTTAAAAACAAAACCGAGGCAAGATATTTTTTTAATAAAAAGCTTTTTAATCAATATATTTAAACATATTTCACATTCATCTAAATATTTTTGGAAAATTTACAAAAACTTCGATTGCATGTCAGTTTAGAAAATAAATAATACTTGGGCCCACATTTTCAGATTTTTATTAGCCGTTAGTTCAGATTCTTCATTAGAAGTATTCCCGGGCTAGGTTGCACCTTCTTCCACTCGTGTGTTTTCAGTCGTCAACAATTATTTAAATCTTATGTAGAAATTAAAATTAGTTTAACAGCAAGAACGTACTTTGTGTACTTCAGTCACGAAAGTTTTAGCATCGGTGATGGCTTCCAAGTGTGAATGTTTCAGATTATGATCAGTATAAAAATATTGTACAGTTCCCCCGATTCCATCACAAGCTCGATAACCATGTTCTGTTGCAGAGAAAACCTATTTCTTGTTAACTAGTGATTCTTATAACTCGTGAAATTGAAATCGGTTTTTCAAGACAGCAGGTGCTCCGCCTGTGGTAATCGTAATTTGTTAAATTGATTTAGCCTGATAATCTTCTTTCAAATTTTCTATAATACGTCTGATTTCTAAAACAGCATGCGCAGAATCATGTTTTGTATCCTCAGTGACGATAGCAAAACTCTATGTTTTGTCACCGCGATAGCAAACTGCTGTGAATATTGAGATTTGAGCAATTTTTCAGTAAGAACTTTGAATTTCATTATTTAAACCCCTTTTCCAATTCTCTGTAGAATCACCGTGTAGAAAGATGTTTCTTGGATTACTTTTTGCTTCTTCTTTTACTCTGATTATTTCTTCCCTTTGAATGTCTTTCATGTACTTATGGATATTTGCTTTCACTGCCCAATGCCTTAGTTGATTTGATTCAAATCTTCCAGAAATGTATTAAATTAGGTGCATTTTTCTAAGTTGCCTTTGTTTCATAAAGCAAAATTCACTTCTTCATAATCTACCTTTTCTGAGGTGTTAAGTTTCTAATTGGTTAAACCATCAGCTCCTGGACATAACTTGCATTCTTGAAGGACATCGATGACAACCCATTTTCGTTACAGTGACTACAAAAGTTAAATCTCCAATGATTGCCGATGGGTTTTTTTCTACAAAACTTTTGCACATTTCATTAATTCTCCGCGTCAAAAAAACTTATACCTTCTTCATCTTTTTTCCATTTTTATAAACATTTATGACGTCATTCTTATTTGGACTCTACCTAGCACAATCCAAGTGATCGTTTAAATAATATTCTTGTGCCAACTTGACATGTTCGTCAGGAATAGGATGAACCCTGTATAGATCAGGCAAATAATAAACACCTTTGTCCGTTTCTAGTTTCCGTGCTTCATCCACCATGTACTTTGTAACTGAAAATTTCGAAAGCATATCATTTTTAAAAGAGTAACAGGTAACAGCGTTAGAAGGCGGATCTCTTCTGATTTTGTTTTACAATTTTCCACACCCAATTCAAGTTTTTTTTTATAAATTGATCGAACAAATTGTCTCTTGGAAGTAGAGTGTTTTAAACTTTCGAAAGTTTACTTGTTTTTGCTTTAGAAAACTCATCTAAACGTTGTTTCCGATTTCTATTAGAGTACACCTTTATTTCAATTTCTGGTACATTTAATTCCGCGAGAAAAGGTGAGACGTTCAGATGCAGCTGAGCAATGTATACATGGATTTGACTAATTTCTAACGATATGTATATCAGGTCCATACGTATCATCTTGCTCATACTCACAGGGAAATGCTCTTGTTAAATTTGTTGCAGCTCAAATTTAATTGGTCTCCCAATGAGCATTTGCGAGAATTTTCAGTCTCACATGTATTCCTCTGCACGTAGGTGCACATCTGGGCCTCTAGGTGAAAGTATCATTTGGGGACTGAATTTTGGCTTATGCCGAGTTGTAGAGTGTTGAACCGCGATGTCAGGCACCTTAACACCTGTCAAAGCAACTATTCACTCTGCGATATTAGACTAAATAATTATTAATGTGGAAATAATTGCAATAATATTTACCTAATTTTCAACTTCATTTCATTTAACAGTGGGTATTAGTCACTTAGAATAAAGTTATAACTTCCTAATGCGACCTCTAAATATTAGGTTAGTCATGGCCGTCGACATTTAAACTGAAGCCGGTATGTATAGAAAAAGTCATAGCCGTCTACATATACAATAAGGTATTTTCACTTCAATCACCACCTAAATTCACTTCGTTGACTGCTGAGGGGATAACAATTAACCAAGTGCATGGGAATCGGTTATTTTTTGCTCTATTTTTCTAATATCTACGTAAAAAGTCATTTCTGTACAAGTGCATTTGAATAAATAAAATTAAATTGATTTAATTTAAATAGGGGTTTTCATGAAAATAACATCTTATTTACTGAGAAATTTTTAAAAAGAGGTGTAGTTCCATGTCCTATAATGAAAAAAAGCAAACAGTGGTGGAAAAACTAACTAACGTGGTGGAAAAACTAACTAATGCCACTCACTTAAACATAGATTGCGGAGTGCATTGGAGGCTCGGCGATTTTCTTTGCTCTACAAATATTTATTAACTATATTATAACATACTTTAAATTCTTTGAAGGATTTTACGAAGGAATACAACAATTTTATTTATATCATTTTTATAGGGGTTATCTAATATATTAAGCCAGACATCTCTGAGCTCACACACGTCAGAACTTTCGCTTACACATAAAAATCTTTCGCTATTCACATTCTACAAAAACGTTGAACACATATTCGGAATCAGAACTGTCTTGTTGGCAGAAATTATAATAGTCAGAGCCATCTAGTTTTACGGTTCTTGCGCTACATATAATTCTAGGCGAAAATCTGTCCATTAAACGAAGTTGTGCTATTATTCTAATAAATGTAAGCGGAGTCTAAATCAAAATCAGACATTTATGAGGTCCGTTCAGAAAATTTAGGTGAGGAGAAAGTAGGATTAAAGAGGACAAGTGTGCGTTTTGTATATCTTCGAGGTGAAGCTTGTTATGATAAGCTCTTATCCAAGATAATTTATGATTTTGTAAAGAGGCAACAGAAAGAGACTCCCACTGGTCCCCAAACACAATCTCCTGAAACATACCTTTAAACTGTCGAGCCCAATTGTATTCGTCCCATTTTGATTCGCTACTTTCCAATCTATCTAGTTTTCTCAATATTAAATAGTACATTTTAGGGTAGAAATCATTAGCCATCATTAATATTTTTCTATCCAGTTTAGAATCAGACCGAAAACTTTAACAGAGAGATGTGAAGCACCTATCTCAAGTCTAATTTCATAGCCTGCCGTATTCTTGGGGACATGAAGGATTCTCTTAAAAAAACTCGTTTGTGTCTTCTCGATCAAAACAAAGTGTCTCAAACTCCAAACATGTGCACCGTATATCAAAGCAGTAGTAGTTTTTTTAATAAAAGTCAAACTCTGAACTTGTTAGTAAAAATTGTGCAGGTCATCACTAATTCTTGTGAATTTGCAAAATATCGTTACAAAGAGTTGTGGAAAATACATTTTTCATAGATTCCGTAAAGAAAATTTAAACGTGTTCTTTGAAAAATAGCCAAACTCTGAATTTGTACATTAAAATTGTTTGAATAATTGATAATTCTTATAAATATTCAAAATATTATATCAATGAGGTATATTATTTGAAAAATATCCAAACTGTGAATTTGTTTATGAAAATTCTTTCAGTAATCAATGAGTGCTCAGAATTTGAAAAATTTTCTTAGAAAAATGTCATTGAAAATAAATTCGTAGTTGATTGTGTAAATAATTAAGTTAAATCTTCAAAACATGTTCAAACTCCGAATTTTTTATGAAAATTGTTTGAATAATTAATAATATTTGTAAAATTGGAAAGCATCATAGCAAATATTCAATTGGAGAGACATTATAAGTCGATTAAGTTTATCAATTTGTTTATAATGTAAGAAAGAATTTTTAAAATTATTTTCAGCCACTAGAAATCATTTTTAGAAAGTTCTTGCACTGTTAGAAGACTTCATTTGTTAAATGTGAAAATCTTTTTAGAAAAATTATGCTAAAATCATTATAAAAATCCGTGCTATTTAATCTTTTCAAATAAAAAGGAATGTTTTTTCTCTCATAAGACATAACTAATAATACCAGTTCAATTCTTAAAATCATAGAAAACTTTTTCTCAGAGACCTGATGACCTCATAAAAAAATTAAAAACCTTTTTACCATGGGTTTTTTAAATCGATTTGTCTCAACTTAAGAGAGCTTATACATATGTTTAAGTATTCGAAGATTACAAAAATTAAGAATTTCTCATTTTTGGAATATTTCAACATCGATAAGGAAAGTGTTAGAAATATCCGAATTTTGGGTAATTAAAAAATACAATGTTTTTGAAATCATTGCCATATGCAATCTACATGTTTCGCGTTGACTCTTTTTTTATAGTATCTTAAAAATATAGATTGTTGATTTTCAAAATAGATTTACTCGGGAACAAGTGTATTGAATGATTAACAGAAATTTGCAACTTATATATTCCATACTTACAAATAATAATTAACGACAAAAGAAGAGTTGAAGACTTCTTTTTTATAGTATGCTTCGCTGGTAAAAGTCTAAATTAGTTCTTAGATATAGAGTCACATAATTTTTTTTATTGACTGAGAAAATTTCTTGCCGATGTCTCTTAGATATAATACAAATAGTGTATGGAAAAATAGTCGAAATAGTTAACCGTCTTTTCCAACAAATAACAATTGATCAAATTCGTTGATCAAAGGCTGCTATCAATTTCAATAGTATCATACCGAAATGTGATCTAAAAGACATTCTTAGTTGATTGCTTATAAAAATGGAATGTTTTCTTTGAGAAATATCCAAACTATGAGTTTGCTTATAAATATTGTTTGAGCATCAAACGATTGTTAATAATTTGAAAAATAAGCATAGGAAAAAGTCCTCGGCAATACATTTTTAGTTGTTCACGTCAAATATTAAGCATATTATTTGAAAAATATCCAATTTTGTAAATTTGTTAAAAAATGTTGAAAAATTGCCAAATAGTATCCATTTTTAATTAATCGTAATGAAACATTAATTTCTCCTACATTATATACCAAACTCCAGCTTTAAATGAATTGACTATTCCTAACACCGAAAAAGTTTTTTTATTAATTTGATTCAAGCGCAAAGAAATTATTTATAAACATTATAAGCATAGGCGTAAGACCTTATTAAATAAATGTGAAACTTAAAAAAAGGTGCTTCGGAAAAGTTAAAGAAGGCTCATTTAACCCTACTGTGTGACAGTAGGAAAACATTTAATTACAAAAACTGTTGTGAAAATAATTATCATCCGTAACTTCTAAACTTTTTGATAAAAAATATTTTTTTTTGTATAAGACATAACTGATATATATATATATATATATATATATATATATGATTTCATTTCATCAAATTATAGAAAATGTTTTTTTCTGAGATTTGAATTTTATAATACGTTGTAAATAACTGAATTTTAAGTAACTTGAAAATATGATGTTTTTAAAATGATCACAAAAAGGTAATCTGCATATTTCGTATGTGGTGTGCCGAATTTCTGAATATCATTATTCAGGTACGATTCTATTAAATAATTAATAGTAAGTTTAGACGTATATATTTTATACTCTTAATTAAACAAAATAAAGTCATTAATTCATCTGTTATGACGAGATAACAGAAGAATTGAGGACTTAATTTTGTTTCATTGTTAGTAAAAACGAAAGTTACTACTTATATACAGAGCAATTTTTTTTCATTCAAATGACATCCTAATATTGTGAAACGGTTATAAGTACCTTCTAATATAGTTGACGCAGAGAAAAATAGCTACGAATAAATGTCTATAAAAATATTTTTAGTTTATTGTTCCTCAAGATTGTATACATATTTTTCTTTAAATTATAAAAAAAAATCCACTCGTAAACTTCGACATTCACACAGTCAATAAGATTTTAAAAAACCAGAGAAGGACAATAATTTCTTAATATTTTAAGCTTCCGGAAAAAATATGTCGGTGCAATAAATAAAAAATATATCTATAATAAAAGAATAATATCAGAAAATAAGGCGCACTTTCATCTAAAGTGTAAGTCACAACAGATGGCTATTAATGAGGTCTATATTATTTATATTAAACAATTTTTTACTTATAATTCCATTTCTTCTCATTCACAGAATTTACAGCAATTAAATGCATAAAACATGGCTCATTTTAGTGATATGTTGGCCCAACCGTATTTCCCTTTTCACCAACATTATACGACTTTGTCATAAAAAATCTGTTCTCAATTGAAATTGGAAAAATATTGATATAGTTTACTAAAATAATGAATATATTATAATCCAATTATTATCAATTCTAACTTTCTTTAATGCATGAAAGTTTAATCTGAAATATTTGTTACTATAAAAAAAACACATTTCGAATTTTTTAAATATTTTCTGGACAAGGCGTCAATTTTGCTGAGTAACTGTGTGAATAAATTTAAACGTGGTAATTAATTATGCTTGTGATAATTATGGTCTTAACTGAAATATATTGTTAAAAATTATTTTTAAAATATATAATGAGCATCCCCATTTATTTAAATAATTTTGTGGTATTATATAGATTTTCAATTGTTTCAAATGAGGTAAAGAACGTACAAATTGGCGTCACTATTACATATTTGCACGAATAAATTTTTTTATCAATAACGTTTTTTATCCCCCCCCCCCCTCACAACCCTACACAGGTATTTCAGCTTGCCAAATCACTTGTTTGCAAACTTGAACCTGACTAATGTTTAAAAAGATACAAAAAACATTGATTGGAACTTTCTTCGAAAATTTTTTCAAAATAAACCTATACACACTAATATTCTTTCTGAAGTCACCGCATCAAGTTTATCCCTCAATCTTTATTTATGCTGACGTTCGTTCCGGGTCGACCTAAAAGGCTATAAATAGTAGAATATTTATTGAAAATTTCAGAATAAAAATAAATTGCAAAATTTGATTGTGAAAGTTCAAAACTTTTTAATTGAAAGATACAGATGGAATTTTCAGTAAACTTACCATGCCAAAATTGCCATGCAAATCCCATAAACAAGATCTTCTACAATGTTTTTTAGTTCTCCTCTTGTAATGCATACTTTATTGACTAAATCTTCCGCTTTTGAATTAAGTTTGCTATCTTGTATACATGTCGAGTTTATAAAATTTGCTCCTGGTAGTGTGTGTGCCTTACTTTTCTGTTTTAAGTCTTTAAGCTTTTCACGATAACTTTTAATTAATGATTTCTTTTCTTTAGCATCACCTACTTGTCTTACGTAGCAAACTGAACTGTACTGTTTTTTAAGCACATCATCAACAGGTTCCGCTAATGTTTCCTTTTTATCGGCCAAAATTTGTCCAGAAAAATCTTTGAATAAAAAAATAAGGGCATGAGTGATAAAATAGACAACAGGAACTGCTAAAAGCATTACAGGTAATTAAAAAGTAAGTTGAAAAGATGAACAGAGAATCAAACTTTATGAAGAACTTTGGTTTCAGTATCCACATAATTTTGAGAATGTTAATGTTTGCTCATGTTTAAATTATATAGTTTGCTTGTAAGAACTCATTTGAATTTTAATTCAGTCTGAAAGCAAAATAAAATAATGATAAAAGTTAAATTATTTAGCTTAATCTAAAATTGAGTTATTTACCAAGTACATTTAATTGCTCATAAATGAACCAAAAAGTAGAGCTTTTTTCAAATTTGTAAAAAAATCCTTTGAAAAATTCCACCGATTGTGAATTTTCTATCAGTTAGATAGTATGCAAGAATACAGACGATATAGCGATATGCATGAATTTAACTATTTCCATATATTTTCATTGTCAATACAGGTGCGCCAATTTAGAAACAACTACATTTTCCAAAAATGACTGTTGAGGCTATCTTTGATTTCTTTTTGTCACGAATTTTAGTACATTGAAAATTTTGAATAGTCCTTCCTTCTATAGCCTTTCCGAGAATTGACGCCGCGCTGCATGTAGGTGTAACAGGTACTGTGCGGTGTGCACGGAATCTACGGCCGTCACTCTGGCATGCAGTCAGGCGTGAACAAACAAAAGCAGAGTTTGCTATAATGAGTTAGATATCACCCACCGTCCACCCCGAAATTTGGGTTATAGAAGAGTTTTACTGTAATGATTTTTCTAGAAGATTTCCTTATTGTTCTCAATAATAACATAAGTACTATTTTTTGGAATTTTTAGATATTTAAAGAAAGTGATAGATTCGAAATCAATTATCCATATATCTACAGATTTTGCAAAAATACTGTTGTCCGTGGTCTTTTTGGTATCGAGAAAACATTGTTGACAAATTTTTTCGCGTGGGAACAAGTTTATTAACTAACCATCGTTCTGAAATGATATATTTTGTACTTACAAATAATAAACAATATGAACAGAAGAATCGAGGGCTTCATTTTTAATTGATTCATTTGCTATTGAAAACGAAAAGTGATTTTCAGGTGGAAAGAATTATAGTTATATACTGAGGTTATGTACACAGTAGAAAAAATACGAGTCGAAGACTATCAAACCGTTTCAGTGGGCAATATTCAATTCCAATAGTCATACGCATTTATATTTGATATTAATCAACTATACTTTGCATCTGTAATAAAGATTTGATAAGTTGAACAAATAAAGATAATTTTTATTCATCTTACAATTCACGACGTAAAAGCTTGTATAAATATCATAAAAAATCGTAAAGCATGCAAAATAACCTCAACTCGCAAATTTTAAAATTAATAGAGACCGGATACGATAAGGAAATCTACATATATTACGTCACTTGTGTTTCTTTTATTCAAATAAAGATGAGACAAAATTTCCGTTAAGTTAAAAAGAACAGAAATGTATAAACAAAACAAAACGGCGTTACGTAATATATGTAAGGTACTATATAAAAAATATCAGCGCATGGCTTTTAGTTGTATTGAATAGAAAAACTTGACTTGTGGAATTGCAATTGGCTACCTTAAGATTTTATACATTGTAACTAGGTTCTCCAAATCCAGTGTGCCTACCGCTAACAAGGCCTGGCCGGGGGTGGCCCAGGTGGGAAACCTAGAAACAAGATGGCTGCCACTTACCTGCCCTTCACGCCTGAATAGACCGAGTTCGTGGGTCACACACTTCTGACCCACAAATAACCCTCGAAGTTCCTTTTAATTTTATTTGGCGCCAGGTAGGGTCCACCCTACCGGAACCTCGACTGCGATATCCTGGCGTCGCCTAGCAGAAACGCTAGCTTAAATTTGGCATGAGACACTAAAAAGGGGGAGGAAAGCTCTCGCGGGCAAGAGAGAGAATTTGTTCAAAACACTTAGACTTTCATAAAAATAAGAATTGAACCTATTTAATATTACTGAAAAAAGGACAAAGTCAGGTTACAATTACTTCGCTATTTGTCAGACGACTTTCTGACAACCCTCTAAGAACCAAGAGTCAGACTACAGTCAGTTCACTATCAGGCTGACAACTTCCGAACGATCTCCTGAGAATCTACAGCCTAGCAACAGTTAGTTCATTATCAGACTGTCAACTTCATGACAATCCCCTGAGAATCTAAAGTCACGCGGAGAAGTAATTCGATCTCGGGAACCCGCGCACTGTCTGAGAGAAAGTCCACCGGAGACACCGACGTCATGGGCTCCGACCTCCTCTTTTCTGGGCAATTCCTTTTCCAGATCGTTTGGAGAAGTCAGTTCGACATAACTTATCAATATTGTTCTTTGAGTTGAACGCCTCTCCAAATTTCGAGCCACGCGGGAGTCTGCGCTGCTTTCACACCGTTTTCCACTAAGAACACGCGACAGATTTACGGGTACCCGGGAACCGGAGTCGAGGCGGGAACGGCACTTAAAAATGATAAAAGGACGTCCACTCACAAGTAGAGAAGTAAACCAGAGCGGTTGTATTTTTCGCCGTAACCGTTGCGGCGCCGACCGCAAGAGTTCTGCAGAAAAATCATGTTGTGACTGTAAACGAGATTTTCTTTTAATCATAAAAAAACAAGACTAAAAAACATTATAAAAAGAAGACAATAAGAATAAATATGTTTTAATATGCATGCATATTATGAATTGTAATAATATACAATTATTCAAATTATACATGTTTCAGTGTAGCTCAAAAATAAAATTTGCACATGATTTTGCAATATCTTAATAAGCAATCCAAGGCAGAGATTTATAAAGTCTATATTATATTTAATGTAAAAGTGTTGAGCATAATGTAGCAAAGTTCGAATTTTTGACAAAATCAAGTAGGAAGCGCGAGATACGTGATGAAATTGTATTCGCTAAAGTCGCAAGAGCTTTAACAAAAGACAGTTTACAATCACAAAATCACAATTTTCGATACGTTAACTTTTAATTTTAAGAGGTTTGCTCACAAACGTGGGAGAAATGCAAAAACCGAGCGAGTAGCGCGAAAACCAACAATTGCGCGCCTTAGGTGCACTTAAACTTGCGAGCGAAGCTCTTTTAACAAAAGAGAATTTACTATCACAAAGTTACAGAAGTGGATATTTTGAGCTTTAACTTTAAAACGTCTGTGCACGAATGTACGAAAAATACAAAGACCAAGCGTGTAGCGCGAGGTAAATACATAATCCGGCGCGAAGTGCGAAAGAAGTGCAATATGATCTCACAGCGGTCAGATTTTTTTTGGTTTATATAACTGCTTCACTGTCTGTGAGTTCAGCGTGTGAGTGGCGCTTTTGCTAGAAAGTGCTCTTAAAGGTATTTAAATTGCTCAAAAATTTTAATAACAGCAATATAATAATAAAACCGAAGGGTCCAGAAGGTTTTGCAAATTTTTAAGTGTTAAAATTTATGAAATAGTATGTACCTACCTATATTTGTCGTTCGAGATGTGACCAATCACTCTTCTGTGATTAGTCGCTAGCACGTGTTTTTTTAAGGACGAGTTGGAAAAGGGGTTCGAAACGTGACCGATTATT
>NC_046657.1:171136395-171172889 GCF_010883055.1 Belonocnema kinseyi | reverse complement strand
ACTGTTCGGACAAAGTTTTATTTCGAGGTTTACTTACCTAGTAAATAGCGGTGCGCGCAGTAATGCTTGCAGAGTAAACCGTATCTATCACTGCCAGTGGAGTAACTATAGCTGTTCTGCGTATTACGCTCACACGCCGGAACGGTTGAGGTACGCCCGCAATGGTTCATGCGAGCGCAGCAACAATTTCTGCTTCTATCCAACTCGCAACCCTGGTGGACCGAAGTAACCGAAAGGAGCCTCTACAAAGTACCCGTAAAGACATCATTGGGTCCCCATTGCATTGCATTAGAAACTCACGGAGTAATCGCAATACTTTTTCTTGCAGCGTTAATAACTTAAAAAATAATATACCTGTCATTTACATGGGCCGAAGGCGCCTTCAAGTGCATCTTCTTTTAGTAGCAGTTAATAAGCGTTCCATCGGTAACTTTAAGAATTTTGTCTGGATGCTAGCGGCACGCAGTGGAAACCTCAGACAACAATGCTGCGATACAAGGGAGAGAGAATTTTATTTTTAAACTTCGCGCGCAACATATTACTTGAGCTATTATGAATGCGCTTGAAGTCACCTTCAACAGCAGATCAAGACATTTTGAAAAAATTGTAACGCTGCAAAAAAAAAGTATTGCGATTACTCCGTGAGTTTCAATAGAAAATTTAATGTAGAATCCGAATTTTAAAAGTTTAGAAGTTGATCTTGCTGGTTTTTTTACTTTTTTAAAAAGGTACCGATTGGGGACCCAATGGGGTCTTTACGGGTACTTTGTAGAGGCTCCTTTCGGTTCCTTCAGTCCGAAAGGGAAGTTCTGCGCGACGGCAGTGGACTTGGCAGAAACGTTCGCCGTTAACTTCTCTCCGTGTACTTGACAGCCATTTGGCCGCGGCTTCCCAATTTTGAGCGTCCCTTGCTCGAGTTCCTGGCTCTGACTCTTTTCTTACTCTCTTTAGAGAATTCCGGTCCTTGCCGTACCCCGGTTCTCAAGTTGACTCTGGCGTTTTTTTGTTTGCTTCTCTCGTCTTGCCGCTGTTTTCCGTCGGATCTTGCCAATTTCCTGCAAGGCCTCCGTTGATTGGTTGGTGCCAACGGACGAGCTCCAATAAGGTCTTCCGCCAAAGCGCGCCTTCCGCGGTAGAATCTGTCCAGCCGATTGGATCTGGCCTACGGACCGCTGGGTTTCTATTGGCTGTGCGTACGCCATCTTTAACATGGGTGCCGGGCTCCCGGTGCTGCCCACGAAGGAATAATAAGGAGACCTAAGGAGTCCCCCCCTTGTCAATAGAAACATTACCGTAACATTATTCTCCTGTCGACACTGATCCCACACATACAAGGTTTGCAAATGTTCTGTGTTCTTGTTTATTTGACTTTTTGCCGGTTTCCCATTTCTACTTTCGTTTCGGTATTCTCGCGTTGTCTTTACAATGTCTAACCTTCCTACTACATAATGTTTGGGCGCGATTACATTCAAAACAACGTTGACGATAAATTGATAGTAATAATAATAATAATAATAATAAAATAGTACCATAAATATTAATAATCAAATTAGAGTCGGCTTGAGAGTATTATGTTTGACACTCGCGCGTAACTTTTGCCGTACTTGGTTCTGGCTTCGGAGAGACTCCGTGAAGTTTTCCTCTATTGTTCTTAATTAATTCCAAAATTTCATTACAACCTATAATTTTTCGTGAATTATATGGCTTTATTAGTATAAAATATCATAAAAAGTCATATAAAAGTGAAAAAGTCGAAGAATTAGTTTTTTATATCGTTGGAAACGTAAGGAATAGATACATCTGATAATTAAAATGTTTTCAAATTGGAAATAATTTTTAAAATAATTATTGCTAAATTTTTGGAAACACCTTTAACTGAAAAATCTGGCAAGCTGTGATTTGGGAGAGAGGCGTAACTGACCTTCAACTGCAGACGCAAATCATAGACGGCCGAATACATCATACAAAAAATCGTAAAAGCAGTCACTGCATTTACTATAAGTTTCAAAATACAAAATTATTATTGAAATTTTACATAACATAACTAAAACATTATTTTTTGTTTAAACTGGTCAAATAACTGAATATTCGACTCGTGGCAAATACAAGTATGAGCGTTTATTTTTTTATGTTAGATGATGACAGGTTTCAACACAAATCTGTATCCGTTTCAAATCGTTTTCCTTGAACAAAAGAACGTTTATATTTTTTATCTTTTTATCTTTCTTTATTGTATGGTTCGTTATTTTAAATGTTGGCACTTTTGATATTGTAATTAAAATTGCGAGATAATAAAAGAGCATGCTTTGCTAAAGCTGTATTGTTTTTCTTCTTTTCCACAGATTTTGCGTGTTCTTTATTTCTAAGCCCTATTTGTCTCAAAGATTGTCCAATGTATATGGCTTTGCAATTTAAACATGGTATTCTATAAATGGTATTTACTTTAAGAAATTTGTCCATTAAATATTCAAAATTTCCAAAGAGAATCTTTGTCAAAGCTATTGAGATATGACATTACAATAATGTTGTTTTGATTTGTAAGCTCTGTAATTTGTTTATTTTTATTTTTAACTTCTGTAATAGTTTTCCAACGCCCCGCCATCTTTATTTCTAAGAAGTCTATTTGATATCCATTTTTAAATATACTATTTCTTACAATCTTTACATTTTTATTAAGAAATCTTGTATCTTACAATTTTATCGCTCTATCGACTAGACCATGAATGACATCAATTATTTTATATATTAGATGATGTGAAGCAAACTCAAGAAAACGTCCTGACCATATACACGGAAAAAAAATTAATGCAATAAGTTTGTCTTTCTTCTAAATGTTTCAGTAGATCTATCTTACCATAATAAATTGTTATCGAAACTTATATCTAATTTTGTTTTGACAAGAGGGATTATAATACATCCATTAAAAATAGGTATCTAAGCTTCTTTATGAAGTGAGTACGGAGATTGATTACAGTTTTCTTCGGAATATCTTTTGAGAAGGCTTGCTTCACACATTTTAATATCCATTAATTTGAGATTTGGTCGATTTTATTTACAAATCCGATAACTCGTTATGGGTTTAAAATGGTCAGTCGTAAAGTGGGAACGTATGAATCTCTGAATATCTTTACTAATTCCTGATCAGTTATAATATACAAATATAGGTTTACCTTCTATTCAGGAATAGAAATAATTTTTTGTAAAGATCCTTCTTCCTTTTATAAGCTGGGTATATCTAGAATATACGTTCCTTCTGTTTCATCAAAATGATAACGTGTTCTATAGTGTTTTTAGAACTCTTATAGTGTTTTTTTAAATTTTTAGTTGTTAAAATTTGTAAGTGCGCTTTCCCGTGTTTGCCATCATTGATATAATCGATGGCAGTATCGGTGGCTTCAATCATTTCGTCTAGTAGAAGTGTAATCAATATAAGTTTGGTATTACCATCCTTATGTCTAGTATTACAACTTACTGTTTGTCTTAAGTTTGGTGCTAGCTATAGCTTTATTTTCAGAGTATAGTTGGTCAAATTCAGAATTTATTTAATTTAAATTGTATTCAAAGAAATTTTTAGAGATGTTACCAAAAAAATTAGCGAATCCTCTCTTATGTCTTTGTTTTCCAAATAATTGGTGTAGGATCGTGATTTTGGAAGTCCATCGTTTAAATCTCCCCTTAACTCACCTCAATCCTTCTTTTGGTTTAAATGAAATTCAGCAAGCTCGTTCCGATAGAATTAGGGTGTGTTCTATTGCTTCCAACCTTAGTTCTGTTGTAGGTAAATAAATTCCTATAATGTGTCTTCATTCTTCATGGTATAGATATACCTCATGAGAGATTACTATTCACATGATAGCGATACGAATCCACCAGTAGGGGTACGTACACTGGTGGAATACTACAAGGTAAGGGGTCTCCGTCTTCTGCTGGGGTGCGATTCTAATTCCCACCATGCTTTGTGTGCCAGCACGGGCGTCAACTCAAGAGATAACAATCCAGTGGAACACGTTACAACCACTAATTTAGATATTCTTAATACGGGGAGTGCCGTGACGTTTCGTAACTCGGTCAAGGGGTAAGTCATTGACATTGCTCTCTGTACCGGTAGTTTTAGACACAATATTAGGAAGTAGAGAGTCTCAGATGAACCCACTCTCTAATATTACTCACATATAGAGCTTGAACAGTTTCCCACGGAACTGAGAAGTACCCTCCCAGAGGTGCCCAAGTCAGGGAGAGACGTGGTCACCCTGGAGATGGCTGCTGAGATATTCACGAAGCCATGAAATCCAATTAAAAAAGTAATTGTCGACCTTTAAGAGTCCGAAAGGCTAGGGAGACACACAAGTGGAATGGGAGACTCGAAGATCTTCACGGGCAAACCAGAGAGAGGTTCAGACTTTCCAGTCCTGGCAAGTCTGCGCAATATATAAAGTACAATACGTAAAGTAAACCGTGAAAGCACTGACATAGATAAAGGAGGAGAGGCGGCTAGACTGGATAAGTTAGTTTCTAGAAATCCGGAGGCTACTCGCGGGACTCTGAAATTGTCCGGCGGGTGATACTTAGAGGCTGACGGGGAGGAGAAGAGAGGAGCGCACCTCCGAGGAAATCAAAGTCGCATGTGGCCCAACTGGATTCGAAGCGGCGGCTAGCTAACGAGATTGTTACCCAAGCCAGGATCACTTATGTAGATCTACACAACGGTCCTACGACCCAGACTAACCTATGCGGCGGTGGTCTGGTAAAGCAGGGTCGAACTGTCTACTGTGAATTCTCGACTGGAAAGGATCACGGCACTGATTCTGAGAGACATTAATGGTGCCTCGAAGTTGACACTTACGATGACTCAGGGGCACTAATAGGTTTAGAGCTCCAATATCTTACCAATCGTCAGAGACTGTTATGGTCTTAACCCAGAAAAATAATAATAATAGTAATAATAACCCTATCGAAGGTGTTCCGCGTTAATGCCACGGTAGGGCTTGAGCTTTCCTCTCATGACTTTGACGGCTATGTTAGCGGTAGCATTGTTAATGACAGGGTTTCCCATGCCAAATAGGCTGATAACGAAGAGGAGAGAGACTGAGCAGAACACCAAAACCCAAATAATAATGGAGAGTACACTAAAAATATTGAAACGCATGTCGCTTCCCGACGATCTTCGGGGTGCCCCTGGAGCCGCAGCTGGGGCTACACCATGCAAGATGGTCGCGATGGTGACCTGCGAGATGGTCAGGCAGATCTCACTGATCAAACAGCTGGCCAGCAAGAACATCTGCGACAAAGGGTAAGCAGTGGAACATCAACAGTGCCTGCTGAGGATGCTTTGGCTACTCTTAGCTATTTGCAGTGAAATACCTCGACAGAAATACCGTGGGAGAGCATCAATTGGGATACGACAATGAAAGAGGAATTGTAACGTCTCTTTTATGAAATTGCGAATTTTAAAACGAAAGTGGAAAAAGGATACAATTTAAGAACGAAATTTGCTGTAAAGTATCCTAACATACAGAAAGTCGCACTAAGAGATCTTATCTCTAAGGTGATGTACATCAGGGCTAATCTACACGTGATAGAAGACCGAGCAATGGAGATAAAACAATAGGTTGATTTGGCGTGGGAAAACGACGGCAATAAACATAAGTTAGAGTAAGCCGCGTCATGCGGTCAAGCAGGAGCAATTGATGTTCTTCCTCAAGCTATTAATGATCCAACACCACCACATCATTCAAAGGTGGATAGCCTTATACAACCAGAGACAGAAGCAGAGGTTCAACAACCAAAAAAGCGACTAAAATGGGCATACCATATGAACAGAGATGTAATGCGCCTTTATTTTTTGGCATCTTTCTATTAATGACCTCGCTTTGGAAGATGTGAACAACGAAGACTTGATTGATGCTGAAGACATAGATGCCAGAGATAATGAAAATCATGTGCCAGATCCATTAGGACCATATCCGGATATTAATAACGAGGATGCGGATAGGGAAATCACAGAAAAACCAGAAACTGCAACAAGTGATCTATATCACAAAGCAGTTTTCTAATGATATCCACATGGACTTCGGACTAGATTAGAGTAGAACAGTGCATTTAATCAGGGGAGAATTAGGGACCGCAAACTTCAGCACCACAGGAATTCAGCGATTGAAAGGGTAGTTCTACCACGACATTTAGGGGGCAGGGGCGTTGTAGATGTCAAAAAACTGTGTGATTCACAAGTTGTACAGTTGCGAGACTATTTTAGCAGCAAACGAAATGTTGCGCTTTACAGTAGCATCTGTAAAGTTGATCTTGACTATACGCCCTTATTTGCCCCAGATGGGGCCTTGAATATCAGGACAGAAACCATAGAGGAATTAGAAATACAATGGAGGCAGAAAGCCATCCATGGCGAGCACTCCAAAACAGTAGATAAAAGTGAAGTAGATAGTAAGGTATCCAATATTTGGTTAAGAAGGGTGTTTTGTATCCAGAGACGGGAGGATGCGTCATTGCGATACAGGACAAGGTTCTCAGCACCAGGGATCATCGCAAACACGTGTTAGATCCAGACGCGGTTGACTCGTGCCGATTATGTGGAGATACCAACGAATCCATCGAGCACATTATTGATGGCTGTCGCGTGCTGGCTCAAAGAAAATATACGCACAGACATAATTGTGTTGCAGGTATTATACATCAACAGCTTACTCTAAACCTAGAACTCTTCAAAGAATGGATGCCTTTCTATAGATACATTTCAATGCCCGTTTAGAAAGCGAAGATCGCATCGTATTTTGAGATGTTACCATCGAATCGAATCATTACATCCAGGCCAATCGACCTGACATGGTGATGCGAGAAAAAAGGTGGAAGATTCTACATCATCGACATTGCTTGTCCGCTTAACGGAAATTTGCAGTCAACCTATACAACCAAGATCCACAAGTATAGCGAGTTAAGGCATGAAGTAAATACCATATAGAGGAATGTGAAACATGCATCTATTCATCCCATTGTGGTTTCGGCTACAGGCAATGTGCACGCCAGATGCACTGAACAGCTTGAACATTAAGAAGTCAGTAGGGTATTGGCAGCAGCTCAGAAGGCGGTTTTATTAAACACCTGTCGCATTGTAAGAAACTTTCTTGACCATCAGGAAGTGAGCGATTAAAAACCCATGGAGTGGGAGACGGTAGCTCTAAGAAAGCATCCAGAGTTGACTGTTGTCACCTCCAACGCTCGTGGCCGCTCGTAATTGTATACCTGCAACATCATCGCAGGAGGTTTCAAGCATTATATTAAATTAGTTGAATTAACTTATAACATTCTAATCTCATCAGTCACTTGACTTACTCCGTGTCTATGATGTATAAACGGGTTTACCCGAGTAAAAGCTTAATAAAAACAAATTAGCATCCCATTCGTGATTATTTTCAGCGATTGACGTTTTAATGAAGTGTTTTAAGGTAAACTGCATGCTTTCAATGTTACCAATGTTAAAGATAGAAAAATTTGTCCTTGATTGGATAAAATGGTCTTAGGTGTACCAAACGTATAGATATAGTGTTCCAACAGACCATCGATGATTGTATTTGATGTTTCGTTCTGTGAAGGCAGTAGAACCGTGTGCCTTGGAAATCTGTCTTGGATGCTTATATATATTTATTACATTTCTGAGTATCTGTTAAAGTTCCGAAATTATCCAAGACGGTTTTATCATTAGGGTTTATTGATATATCAAGTAATACACTAGTTGATTGCTTGATGATTCTGGTAGGTAATTAATTATTATTTTATTTAAAATAAAAAATGATTCTAAATTAAATTAGTATCATTTTATTCATTTTAAATGAATTTGTTTAATAATTAAAATACATAATTCTTAATTTTCCCGTTCATTCATAACCATATCCCAATTTTGTTTGCCTTTCTAAGGTATTCTTTTCTTCCAGGTGATTTGAGCGAGCTTCTTTTATAATTTGTTATTTTTCAGCTTTAGTGAGTTCTCGAGTATCTAAGAAGCACAAATGGAATCCTGTATCTGGATAGTAATTTGATAAGAATTGTAATAGTTCTCGAATAAGTTCTTTCTTTACCACATTGTGATTTGTTTCCATAATTTTCCTATTGCATTTGGTTTAATTTTTACTCGCTCGTTGGTAACAGGGTCTAATCACCTTTCCATAAATTCATTGTACCAGATGACTTAGGATTTTTAGATGTTTCCTCTGCATCGGAATCCATAAATGAATCTTATTTCTCTCCACTTCGTGGTAATAGATTCTGGCGTTTCTAATTGTCTAGAGATAGGTCTACCTAAAATTTCGATTTCTTCAATTTCAGGTAGCTCTGCTTCCAGTTCATCAATGAGGTTGTCTTGGAAGATTTGCTTGTAATAAATCTCTTTCTCGGATAGGAAAAAGTCTTGATAGGCAGTCTACGGCTTTGTTTTCTTTGCCATTAACGTACTGCCCTTCATATTTATATTCTTCGAGTCTTAACCTCCATCTTAATAATCGTAAGCTAGAATATTTGATATTATGAAGCCATAAACGGATTTATGGTCAGTTTTAATCTCAAAAGATTTTCCAAGCAAGTATTGCCTTCATCTTTGACTGTCCATACTATGGCCAATAAATTCTTTTCGCTGGTACTGTAATTTTCTTCAGCTATATTTAGCGTTCTCGATATAAAAAAAAACAAGGATGTCCTTTTTCGTGACAATACTGTACCTGACCCGTGGGTAGAAGCCTCAGATATAAGGGTAAATGTGTCTAAGAAATAATTGAATTTGCTTGACAGTTTTGGGTTCTTTAAACTTTTGGACCGCTTCTACTTTAGGTGGGTTCGGGATTACTCCTTCTGCTATAATTAAGTGTCCCAAGTATTCGAGCTCGGGTCTGAGATACTAACACTTAAAAGGTTCTAATTTTAATCAGTGTTGCTTAATTATTCCTTACACGGTAACTTAATTCCTGTCATGATCTTCTAAGGTTTCTCTAAATGTTACAACGTCATCAAGATAGACAAAGCATTCTTTTCTAATGAGTTCTCTAAATGCGTCATCCATCATTCGTGGGAATGTGGCCGGGGAATTTTTGAGGACAAAGGGCATTCTGTTATATTTGTAATGTCTTTGAGGAGTAGCAAATGCAGTGTATTTCTTTGACATTTCTAACATGGGAATTTGGTGAAATCCAACACTCATGTCAAATGCTAGAAAATATTTTGCCCGTCCTATTTGGTCTCAAATATCATCTATCAGTGGTAGAGGGTAGGCATCCTGTTCTGTATCCTTATTCAGTTCCCTATTCTCAATAACGTTCTGAGTTTATTCCCTTTTTGGGGACTTCCCAAAGTAGTGAATTGAAGGATGATTACGAGTGCCTGATTATTCCTTTTTTAAAAGTTCTTGAGTAATCATTGTCTTTATCTGTGACTACTGTTCCCTTCACTCCGCATTCCTCGGATATGTATTGTATTTCGAAGAATTGATTGTCGCCAGTGTTGACACGTTTATCTATATTGCATTTATTTTAGTTGTAGAAGGTCATCGGTTCCCATATTAGAGGGGGATACGGATCTTTGAGATGTTTCTTTGGGCCTTATTAGAAAGGGAAAGCTAGATTCGTCTATTGAGTAAGCGTCGGAGTCTGTTTCGTCAGTCGAGTACCTTAAATGATCTTTTCTGTAGTTAGAGAAGGCTAGTGTGACGTTTTTTTTAATTCCGCGCCCTATTTCTGCGTAATGTTTTATTTTCGTTACATAAGTTTCCCGTTAAAACCTTGGCTTGTTGCTATCGTGCTACAACAATAGCAAGAAGCTTCAGGTAGATTTTGTTTCATTGACCAAAGCAGAGGCCAGGGAGTGCTATGAACGTGTATACGGACATGAGCCTATAGTTTGGTAGTATTTGGACGCAAAATTTATGATTTTAGTCATAACGTTTGGCTTAAAAATACTTACAAGCGAAACTATCCTTGCTAGAAACGTAATTAAATCAATTTTTAAATTCAACGGACGAGATGTCATCAATTCAGGATTGAGATGATCTTTTCAAGTCTTAGAACTAATTTTGGAACTCCTGGATTACTAGAAAATTATCGCTCAAAACTCCCACAAGTAATCCAAGAAGCTGGGGAAAGTATGCAGAATTCCAATGCATGGTTCAACCAAAAAATGCAGGAACTTTTGTATGATTTTTAATCGAGAAATTCATTAACACGTGAACGAGAAATTTTCATAAAAAATTAAGAATAAACAGTTCTCGAAAAAGACATTATGAATTCAAGAGAAGAACTTTCAGACCTAGTTTCATTCAAAAAAGCCAGCGATGTTAGAGAAGCTCAACAAATGGCAGTCCAATCAGAAGTCTGGTTAGCGAAAAGAAGTACAATTCCCTTAATTAAACAATCCTCTGAATCACAGTCTACCTTTGCAGCAGAGAATCTATTTATTTTTTACTCATTGCAAGATCCCTGGACACGCCAAAAATTAATGTTTCTACAAACATAAATTTTTTGCTATAAAGACCTCTTAAGGTTGATCCCCGAATCGTGTAAATGATCTCCAAGAAGAAACGGAAGAGAAAGATATCCAAGTAACGGAACTGGAATCGCAGGCAGTGTGTCAATAATATCTGAAGGATTATATTCTATCGAGGATATTTACAAGAAGAAACTAAACCCATAAAACTAGTAGTTAAGAGTGGCTTATCGATAAATCTAAGAAAAGAAAATTGCACTAGCAAATACTAATAGAGAATTTCCATGTACTAAGAGTTTTCAAACTGAAATTATAAGCGCTGGACAGACGCAGTCACCAAATTTCAGTTAAAAGAGAAAGAAAATATCTCTGTAATTACACCAGCAAAATTTCCCATATCCGAAGAAGGCATCGTCGGAACATTATTCCTGTACTATTATCACTTCATATACCCAAAACACTATCTTTAAAAATAGAAACGTACTAAATTTGGAAAATTTACCATTCAAAATTAAAAAATTATTAATGATAATATTAATAATATGCAATATTTAATTATAATTATAATTTCTTAATGGAATCATATTTTGTAACAATTGTCCTTTCATACTCTATTTGCCGTGAATAGTGTTCTCTCAAATCACGGAAATTACGGCTGGCCAAATTCTGAGATCCATAATTCGAAGAAAGATGTATCTGCCCTTTACGGTGTTTCCCGAATTTCAGCATCTCAATCTATACCGTTAACTGCTTTTTCAATAACTATTTAACATTTTTAAACAATTTTGGTTGCAGATATGAAAATATCATATGCAAATAAGTCCGGAACAATAAAAAAAGCTTAGATCATGAATTTAAATCCGCGATATACGCGAATAAAGAATCTGTCGATTTTTTCGGTGACCAATTTTCCATTCTCAAATTTGATTTTCCATCATGCTTCAAGGTTTGTAAATGAAAAATTCAATTATTCAGTTATAATTGCATTCATTTACCAGTACTAAACTAAAATAATTTGCTTTAAATTATTTTATTAATCAATAGAAAATTCAAACTACGCTAAATTTAATTTTAAGATTTCTTTTTTCAAAATGAGACCAAGAACATAATGAAATATTTACTATTTCTCGAATTATCATGAAAAATGTGGCAGCATGCCTAAGGCGAAAATCGGACGGTCGAGTGGTGACCGCGGTCATTTCTCTATTGTTATCTATGCATTAACAAAAACGACCATTCGACTAGCCAATTTTTGCCCTGGTCACGCTTCCCTATTTTTCATGATAATTCTAAAATCACTAAATATTTCGTTTTGTTGGGGGTGATTTAAAGCTGAGAATCAAAAATTGGTCAAATAACCAGTTTATTTATCAAAAATATTATAAGCAGTGCTCAATTAAGGCAATATTTAATAAGCATTCTAACCTTTATTCAAAAATCTTTTTAACTTAATTGCTTTCTGAGATAACCATGAGAAAAAATCGGCATCTTTTTAATTCAATTTTTTGAGTGAAGTGACAATTCGGGAAATTTCAAATTTAGAAACATAAAATTTCAGATTTCTTTATCTTTCTTAGTTCTTAACTACTGATTGAAAGAAAATAATTTTTTGGCTTGAAATGCTTCGATTATTAATTTAAGGGGAAACATTGATGCAAATTATGTAATTTTATTACAGAAAAATGTTCTATGGTATCTGAATACAAATGAATGCGAGAGAAAAGTCACGTACTTTTAGCTTCGAAAAATTTCCATTCCACGAGTGATCATTTTTTATGATTGTTCGTTAATTATGCAACATGTGTTGAAATTTCTGGTCTCTAATTTAAATTGGTGGACTTAATCTTTACATCATAATTACTCATAATTTTTATGGCAATTTTTTACAGATTTGGCAATGAGTTGAACGTAAAATAAACGGATTCGAAAAGAAATATTCTAAAAATTCAAACAGTCGACTTTATTTTTACAATTGATTAATTCCGTGAAAAATTTATTTCAGCAGACTTACAAAATTGTGAAAAAATATGAATGCCCTCCAACTTTTTCAATTCCTGGATTTCAAACACTTTAAAATGGAACATTGTTGGATATTTAAATTACTTTATTGTAAAATTATTCAGATTTCTATGCATAACATACCGACTCCAGATTTTTTAAGTTATTATATAAACATTTGTTAATTTTTAAAAGACCTTAGCTTGAAAAAAGTAAACTATTAATAAAATGTTTCAAAAGCTTTTATTTTCTAAAAATAATATTTAAGCTTGGGATCTCACCATAGCAGGCTTAACCTACACATATTATCGAAAAGATTATTTTTCTCTGTCGCTTTTTCTCTTTTTCTTTAAACCTAATTCTCAATAATATTTAAATAATTGCTGAGGATATATTCAAGAATGTCTATTTAAAATTTTAACAATAAATGTATTCGAGCAGTGTACTTTTTTAAATGGTTACTTCAAGGTTCTTCCTCAGTAGTGATTACCAATGACTAACTCAATTCCTGGACCTCCACCTATAATCCTGAAAAAAACATAATTATTTGTTTTGTTAAATTTATAATTAAAAATTGTTAGCCTCAAAAATGAGATATTGAAATTTTTGATTTTTAAAATACAGGTGGATTCTTCAGAAACTTACAGTGTCAAAATCGTGTCACAAATATCTTTAACAAGATCGAGTACAATTTGTGATGATTGCTTTTTCGAAATGCAGACATTATTGACTAAATCTTGTGATAAAGATTTAATAGTGCTACTCTGTAGGCACATCGGCTTCATTAAGTCGTGTGCTGTTGTTTTTTTAGTATTCGCTGTATCTCTTATTTTTGTTTGCAATTTACGACAAGCTGCAATTAATCTATCCCTTTCTGTACCGGCACGTTTGCCGTTTACATAGCAAACTGAACTGTACTGTCTTAAAAGAGCCGAGTTAATAGGATCCATTATTTCTACTTTACGGCCCAAGTTGTTGCCAGGAAAACCTGCTAATGGTAAAAATAAGGTACGTGTAAGAGAATCGCCAAATTAATTGCTAAAATTTATTGTTGGTACTTGACGTAAAAAGTAAGCATGACAAACCGGGTCTCTTAACACCTATGAAACAACCAGAAGCATGTAATAGTACACACAAAAATAAAGAAAAAAGCCTTCTAGCTAAAAGCTGCACGAAGCTTATTTAAGATCACGAAACAGCTTCAAAGCTGTACGTAATTAATCAATTAGGAGCGAGACCATTTGTACGTGTCTCAAATCTTAAGATAGTTTGTGTTTTTCGGTGACACACTTTAAATTTCGCAGAAACGCCAAGTTCGAAATTGCAAAACTTTTTAAAATTCTAAATCTATTACAATAACATTTATTAACAAGATCAAACTAACAAAATTTCTTTTCTCTCAGAAATTATGTTACATATATTTTAACAAAAGTAATAAAAACCTGAACATTCGCAAAATGCAGCAAAACCTCTTCGTTAAAAATTCCTTACCAGGATTTAAGTAATAAAATACATATTCTAACAACAAAATTTACCTTTCTTACTTCCACGAGCAATTTTTGCTAAATAACTTTTCACGAAAGTAACAAAAACCTCATTGTGGTTGTTAGAAGAGGTGTGGTCAGTTTTTTTCTGTGTAAAGGTATCTGACGTTAGGCTGGCTCATAAGAATAAAAAACAATTTTTCTGATCTTCGAAAATGTTCTACTGCTATTAGTTTTATTACAAAATTTGTAATAGAATATTGACTTGCAATCAATAAGAATTACTTAAGTTGTTAGGAAAGCTGTTGCATTATTTAGTCCTGCTAACAAATTTTATAAAAGAAAGTTTTTTAGCTTTTAAGATTGTTGGGATTTTTTTGATAGTCCTGTTACAAGTTGGGTGACAGAAATTCTGAGAAGAACCGAAATCGTGACTCTTTTGTTGGGAAATATGTTTGTTTATTTAAATATTAGTATCGAATTTTCCAGAAAGAAATTTTCCTAGCTAGCGTGATTGTTTAGTTTCTTTTTGATTGTTTTGCTACCATTTATGTAACGCAAATCCTGAAAGAAATCGAAAAGGGTGACTTTGGTTATTCGAAGGGTGTTGTGTTATGATAATCTTACCAACAAATCACCTTGAAAAAAATTTTGCTAGGGTCCTCGAACTTTCAGTTTCTTATTACTTTTGTCGCAAGTAATGTAACAGAAATTCTGTCAGGAATCGAGAAGGGTGAATTTAGTTCTTAAAAATGTATTTCGTTACTTAAACATTAGTAACGAATATTATAAAAAGCAATTTTTCTGCGTTTCACGAATGTTCACGTTATTGATACGTTTGAGACATTTTCTATGACAAAAATTCTGAGGACAATCGAAATGTCTTTTATTGTTAGAAAAGGTGTATTTTTTTAATATTGATAACAAAGTTTCATCAAAGAAAGTTTTCTGCCTTTCGCGATTGCGGATTTTTTTATTATTGTTACAAGGCATGTGACAGAAATTTTAAAAGGAATCAAAGGGGGTGACTTTTTTCTTCAGAAACGGTGTTGTGTTATTTTAATCTTCTTAAAGAATGTTCAACAAATGAATTTTTGTGTTTTTCGCTAATTTTAAGTTTTTTTGTTACTAATGTCACAACTTATTAAATAGAAATTCCTAGAGGAATCAGAAAGGGTGATTTTTATTGTAAGAAAATGTGTTTTTTCATTTGAATCTTGGTAAAGAGTTTTCGAGCAAGAAATTTTGAGAGGTTTTATAAATATTCAGTTTTTCATTAGTTTTTTTAAAAATTATACAACAAAAATTTTTCGAGGAATCGACAGGGAGTTCTTTTTTGTTAGAGAAGATATTTTTTCATTTTAATCTTAACAACAGGTTTGAAAGAAGAGAATTGTAATGCTAAGGTAGGAATATTTCGTAAAGGAAATATAAAATAATCATTTTGTATCCTTTTTTGCCTCGCTATCGTTGTGCTGTTTTGCAATAAATTAATGATTCAGTGAATAAGATTATACTTAAATGAATACTTATTGAGTTTCGTTTAATTTAAATTAATTTTAATAAAGTATATCGCGGTGACAAAAAAAAAACATTTTTTCTTTAAATCTTATGACAAAATGAACCCTCTATTAGTTCATTTTTGAATTAAAAATTTTTTTTCAGCTATGTTACACCCGGACGAAAAAAATATTCTTAAATAGACAGTTTAAGGATATTTTTTTAAAATGCAATATTTATGTTTAAAGTAATTCTTTTCAATTATTAAAAATTACCAACATTCAAGTTTTCAAGTTTTTACATAATTCAATAACGGTACTAGATGCGTTCGTAAAACACCAAATATTTAGTTAATTGAAAACGGGCAATTTTTCGGAAATTCTATTGTCTATCTTATTTTAAAAGTATAGACTGCAGAACTTCTGATTCATTTCTACGTGAGAAAGAATATATTAAATAATTTAAAATGTTAACTCATAAATAATACTTACAGATAATAAGTAAGGACAACAGAGGAATTGCGAACTTCATTTTTTATTGTTTTCTTACTTAGTAAAACTGAAAAGTATTTCTTATATAGAGAAAAATTATTTTTTACTGAATAACAGAATTTCTATTTTTTCGAAGTGATTATTATAGGTACCTCCTGAGGTAATCTAAAAAATGAGGAAATACATGAATAAACATCTATAAAAAGTTTTGCGCGTTTATGTCTGATTAAATTACGAAACTGTTCGACGTTATTACAGTCCAGATAAGATAAAGTATTTGGTCAATATACGTAAATGCGACACAAAATTCAAAATTTATACTTTGATTAATGTTATTTGAAATATTTGAGAAAATTCTTGTTTTTTAAATATTAAGCCAAAATTATTATTGGTCCTTCTGTTTTTAATTGTCCCCTCATTTAATTAGCAAACATCAGAACGAAGATGAACTTTTTATTTTATTTCGTTGTATCTCAAAAGTTCGAGATTTTGTGTCATTAATGATAAGTGTGGCACGTGTACAAAACCTCCACTAAAATCGAGACTTTACATGCTTACATTATAGTCCTTAAATTAATAAAGAAATACTATGTTAATCTTCATATTAATGTATTTTAATGTTCATTTAAAATATATACATATATGTAGCTATTATTGTTATCTTTCTTAATTTATGTTTCAAAACTAAGGTCCATTAATCTCTCGACAAACGTCGAATTATTGACAGTTATTTGTATTTGAAAATGAAAAAAGGCAAGCAAAAAATTAATGCCACACTTACAGTGAATCTGCTTCTTAATTAACTTTATCATTCAAAATAATTAGAATTTGATGTTTTAAATCAACCATGATATCTTGTTTTCTTTTATTTTATATCTCTATTTTCGTTTTTTACTAGAAATATACATAAAAAACTACAAGTCCACGACCCTCGAATTGCCCCAGAAAATTCTCGAAGTAAAATGTCAGAGGATTCTTTGAAAATTGTATTGTCGGCTCATTAAGGACATAATTTAAAAAGAACACACATTTAAATATAACAAAAATCATTAATTAAATCAGCACACCAACTAATTGTACAATTACAAACGAAGTGATAACTTCCGAGATTGAATTCACAACAAGTTCTGTTAAGTTTTTAAAAAAACCATTTAACAACTCGTACATGAAAATAAAAAATTGAAATTTGTCAATAAAAATATAATGTTTATGATATGCTGATGATTAAAAAAATATAGAAAGTACAAATGAATGATTTAATCACTTATTCAACGTCCCGTGCAGAAATTCTAATTTGGATCTGACCGGGGTCAGACCGGGCAGAGTTTGGCCCAAATCAGGCCATCTAGATGGGGCCAGACTCGAAATGAAACGCGATGCCCGATCGGGGCTCAAGCGCTGCGCAAAGAGATAACCATGACTGGCCCCGATCGGACCCATGTTAATTTATGCTTGTTATTCTTAATTAAAAGGGATTCTTAAATAAAATATTATTAAAATCGAATGTATCACCTCCTTAACTGAAATTTGAGAATATAAATATCAGGTTATCTAACAGATCGTGATATGAAAAAATTGGTGTATGTCAGATACTTTTTTTGAGCAAACGGAAAAAGTCAAACGACGCAATATAAAAGTCAGCATTTGTGTATGATAAACCATTTAAGTATTTTACAATATATTTTTCGTTTTAATTTCTAAATTAAATTTGCTTTCAATTTCTATATTGAACTTGATTGTGGAAAGTTATTTTGAAATATGTAGATTATAATATCGCACTGGCTCTTTAAGTTATTTTTACAATAGCAATTATAAATAAGAAGGTATTTACATTCCGATTGTATCAAATCACCTAAAAATACGTGAAAATAAATATGTTCATGACATTATTGCTGATCTAATTCGTTTTCACATTCAGCAAATGAAATATTACTTTTGCTACTTTTCTTACTTTAAATAAATAACCTCATTTCGAGGTTAGGTTTCATCTTAACATTCTTAATAAATTTACTTATTATAGTCTTGAACACGTAATTCAGGAATATTTTGACGTATACTATACCTACGCCCTCGTCTTGCGCTCATCTTTGGCATTTTTTCCCACTTATTTTGTCACTTCTACAAATAGTAATTGAAATATTTTTGACGCTTGACACTCTACATTTAAACTTGGGCGATTTGGAATCAACCCACTTGAGTCCCCGAAATTAATGGAGCGACATCTACTCGCAAGCTTGGCTGTTAAGGCGTGGTCTAGAGGGGGCCAAATTTAACAAACACAAAATTGTGTGCCCGATCTGGCCCAAATCAGAAATAAGACAAACATTTGGCAATTTCTGCACGGGATGACATTTAACAAATTTTAAGGAACTTCAAGGAAATCCAGAGAATTTCCATCGATTTTATGCAATTTCTTCCGAGTTCATAAAATCATTACGGAATTTCAAAAATTTCCAAACATATCATAAGCTTTTAAAAGATTCTAAAGATTTTTAATAATTCTTAGGGACGTCCAGGGATTTCAAGGTATTCCAAAGCATTTGCTTGCCTGAATAGAACAAGAAATAGGAATCTTATTCATAATTGTTTTGTTTTGGGCTGTAAATTATGTGAAGGCAGATTAATATCTAATCGATTGCAAATAAATTCTTTAATTTTACATTTACCTTTCTAAGATCGATAAATGTTAAATCTAAGAAGCAATTCGGATTTTTGTCCTATTTTTTTCAATTATCAAATAAGAAAAATGCTAGATAATTTGTTGCCCGATAAAGATCCAACATGTTTAATTATATGAGAGGGATGCTTACGTTTAATCAAATGAATTACACTATAAAAACATTTCTTATTACTGCGCCATTCGATTTCATTATTGTTTATAAAAATACAGCGCAAAAATGAATTATTCAAAGGCATTTTTTTAATTGAAAAAGAAATAACTCAAATGCAAATTCACTTAAAGAACACAAATATTTTCATTTTTAGACTTGCTACAGGTGTAATTTCTTTGTAGAATTGAACTCTATTCGCATTTAGTATATGGCGCTGATTTTTTTAAATTTGAATTCACGCACTGTTGAACTGTGAATAAATGCAAATCTTTTACTTTCAACAATACAAAATACATGCCATTACCAGTATTATGATTCTTTAGTATTTGATGTATTGTACAAGTTCTCTTTTATTCACTTTTTGAAATTTCAAACTATTCCTTGATGTATGTGTTGCATTTTTATTGATTCATGTATTCGAATTTGGACCTGTAAAACAAATTCATCGTTATTCCATTGCTCAAAATTATTATAGAAATATAAAACTCTATATGAATTTATTTTAAATCTGAATTTAATGTGGTTGTGAGCAAGAGACCAGAACTGATTTGATGTTTTTAAAGGTAATTTGCCAAGAGTTAAAAATGATTATGGTGATTTCCTGTAACTGTTTTTAACTAATTACGGGCGATTGTTAGTCTTTGAATATGATTGAAAGTATTTGAGAGTGATTAGAAGTAGTTCTAATATTCGAAATGAATAGCCAAATGATTAAGGTAAACCGACCATTACTGGGACAACGTAAAATATATGTCCAATACTGGGACAATAATAAATATCGTTGATTATCTTTAATATTCCAACATAAATCATAAAAATAAAAATTTTCTGGTAGTTTTGAAACTCTTTTGAATTTATTTGGTAAAAATAATAAAAAATACTCGTTAAGATCTGTGAATGAACTGTTGCCAAATTCGTCATTATTTTTGTATTTCGAAACTTCAGCTATAACTTTTATAGCCTTGTATTATTGAAATTTCCTACACTAATAGAAAAAGTAATATTTTTGCATATTTTAAATATATTTAAGAATAAAATTCATAACTTTTTTCGGCGATTTTATTAAATAAGTTATAAATATTTTGATTTCCCGCATTTGGATAAATTCTTGACAAAGTTGCCTAAATCAGGACAAGCTGTCGCTGACTGTATCAGTTTAGGAAATTTTGACGTGAGGTGTGTTGCGTTTCCATTACTGAGACGGTCACTTTCGCCGTGTTTTTAATTAAATTTCGCAGTTTTGTGTTAGTGAAATATTAAAAAAATTGTTTATAAGATTTACTGTTGCCGTCCTATTGATTATTTATTATAAAAGTTGTTCACAGTAGATTATAAAAACCTTTAATTCTGACCTCAAATTTTGCCAACTGCTTACCTAAAAGATTTAATAGTAACACATAAATTTAATTTTTAAATAAAAATTAGTAATAATGCCTAAACATATAATATTAAATATTATAAATACTAATGAGATTAATATTATCTATTTCCTTGCTTAACAAAATTAAGTAAATTAACTTTTCTGTTGAAAATTTATATTTTCGAACAAAAAATATAACTGTTTCGAAGAAAATTCATCTTTTTAAATTGCAAATTTAACAGTTTGGTTGCAAATTTTTTCTTTCTTGGCTGAAAAATCTTTTTTTATTAATATTTAAACTATTTTGTAGCAAATCTGTCTTTTTGGTTCTAAAATTCATCTTGTTAATTATAAATTTAATCGTTCGTGAGCAAACATGCAACTGTGATTGAAAATTAATCTGCTTAGGTTGAGGTTTTAACAGTTTTATTGAATTTTTTTTATATTAATTCAACAGATTTTGATTTGCAAGTAAAATATTTTTGATTGAAACATCAACTATTAGATTTTTTGATCGGAATTCACCTTTTTTAACCTAATACTTCAATTTTCTAACAAATTGTGGAATTTTAGAATGAAAAAAGACTAATCTTCTACCAAAAAGATGAATTCTAATTAAAAACTATAATTGTTGATATTTCAACTGGAAAATGTTTGAAATATAAATTATAAAAATTATATTAATTGAAAAAATGTAATTCATTTAAAAAACAAACAAATTTTAGACTTGAAACCAAAACAGATAAAAATTCTACTAAAAAAATGATTTTTCAACCAAATAAGAACAGTTGCATTTTTGCTTAAAAAAATATGAAATTTGTATTTAAAAAGATACATTTTCGATCGAAAACGACGAATTTTCAACAAAATAGTTGAATAATTTACCAAAAAAGTTTTTCAGTCAATGAAACAGCCAACCAAATCATAAAATTTTTAACCCAAAAATAATTGAAATGGTTTGAATACTTTTTTTTCAATTTATGAATTTATTTTAATTAAGGTGAATTCTCTATCAAAATTTACAACAAAACAGTTGAATTTGCAATTAAATCGAAAATATTAATTATAATAATATTTATCACATATAATATTAATCTACAATATTGAATCTTAATGCATAATTACTAATTTAATAAAAAAATAAATTTAGGAGTTACTATCAAATTACTTATCTAAGGAGTTGGCGAAATTTAAGATTAGCTGCAGACGCTGCACGCTTGACGTTCATCAAGCGTGCAGCGTATTAACATTATTTTTGTATTAATTAATTTAATTACGTCTTGTTATGTTGTTAAGGAAAATTTTAACATGTTGCTATGAATTTTATTTTAAAATAAAGGAAAATAAATTTCTTATGATTTTAATAATATATTCTTGCTTTTAATGCATTATATAATTGTAAGTTATTTGTACCATTTTATTTTGATAAACCCCATTGAATTTTCCTTGTCCCGTTTTTGTACAAAAAATTATAATTCACCATTTTAAAATTGTGTTTATGTGAGTTAGCTTTTTGTAACTGTCCAATTAATGATCAGTTTACCTTACAATCGAGTAAGTTGAGTTTTTTTATTCTCGAGTTTCAGGAAGAGAGCATCTTGAGGTTGGTAGTGTTCCTGTCTGCTTAGGTGTTTTTTATTTTTTATTATTTTTTGTTTTATTATTCTTTTACCTTGATAAGGGTGCTGTATGATTGCCTAAACGGTGGTGTTTATTTTTTACAGATGTTCTTTTGTTTTGAGTTCATAATAATATAAATAAAAAAGACGAAAGAAATAAAAAAAGGAAGGGGATTTGGTTGGTTGCCTTCTCATTTTATTTCCTTTATTCTATTTTTGTCGAAGGAGGAAAATTATTTTCTTTTCTTTTTTAGGAGAAAAAGGTTTTTTTTATTTATTTTTTCAAATTTCAATAGGAACATTTCATGGTGCTTGTTTAAATTTGGTTGTTCGATTCTTGATTTTATTTTAATGAATTCTGCACATTAATATGATTATTGGACGTTAAATAGGATTTTAAATTTGATTTCAATCTTATTTGAGGTCTGACATTTTGTCGTCTTTAGGATGATTTTAAAGAATATTTTAGCGACAATTTCGCGAGAATGTCCCTAGAACGTTTTTAAACGTCTCGCAAAAGATTTTCATAAGTTCAAATATACCCAGCTTCACTTTCAGATAAAAACTATTTTTTACTGCATTTTAAAGATATTTTTTAAAAAGTAATCTAGTCCTAACTCTTAAGATTTTTTAAAAGTATGACTTAGAAATATTTGGAATCTGATATTTCTCTAAGTTGGAGTAGTTACATATTTTGCCCTCACATAAAACATGAAGGCTTCAATAGTCAAAAATATTTTTTCAAACTAATTTATACTTAATTTTAAAGTTTTTAAAAAATGTAACTTAGAAATATTTGGAAACTTTTAAATTTCCCTAAGTTTCAACTCGCGTTTCGTAATACTTTCGTTTCGAGATCCTAACCTTTCTAACCTTTGGTTAGAACGTCCGCTAAAATATTCTTGGAGTGAATTCTTCTTCGCTACAAATTTAATTATTTGATTGAATATTCAATTATTTTTTTTGATAATTCAACAATTTTGTTAGAAATCATCCTGTTTGGATGAAAGTTCGCTCTTTTGTTTTGAGAATAAACCATTTTAAATTAAAAAGTTATATTTTTAGGTTGAAAATTAAATTGTTTGTAAAAAGTTCGCCTTTTCGAATTAACATTTCAACGATTCGTTTAATTTTTCTTTTTGCTCAAAAATCTTTCTTGGTTGAAAAATGCAAATGCTTTTTCAAAAATTTCTCTCTGTTTGGTTTGAAAATTCATCTCTTTTGGTTTAGACATTTATGTATCAATTATTTACTTAATTTAACTATTTTTCTTATCAACGATAAAAAATTTATGTGTTAAAATATCATCTATTATATTTTTTGTTTTAATGCCATATGATGAGAGGGTCACGTCACCAGATTCCTACCTTACCGACACTTTTCGTATTTCCTAATTTATTTTCACACTAAGCGACTTATCGAGTTGAAAATTTTTGATAATAAATAAGAAGCACTAAGAAAGGTGGGTCGGGTCACAAAGTTTAACAACTATGGAAAAAGTTTTTATTAGAAATAACTTTCTTTTGCTTTTTTCATAATCATTAAAATTTAGGACCAGATCCACTATTCTTAGTGCTTCTTATTTACTCTCCCAAATTTTCAACTCGATGTGGCGCTTAGTGTGAAAATGAATTAGGAAATAACAAAAGTGGCGGTAAGGTAGGAATCTGATCACGTGGCCCAATCGTCACATGGCCTTAAGAATTTATATTTTTAGGATTAAAATAGAACAGTTTTATAGAAAATATGTCTTCTCGGCTTGATAATTTAACAATGTTTCAATTCTCAGGTATCCAAGAGACAGCACCGGTTCTTCGTTGCGGTCGGTACCTGTTTCCATTTTTCTTGTCTAGATAAGGGTACTGCATGATGAGTACCGAAACGTTGTTAATATTATTTTTATTTTTTCATTTTCAATGTTCTTTTATTGTATTTGGTTACCTTCTCATTTTTCTTTCCTCTTTTTTATTTTTGTCCGAAAATTTTTTTTCCTTTCAATTTTTTCAGACTACAATTGGAGTATTTTTGTTTTTTCGTTGGGTTCCAAATCTGGTCATTGGATTCTTGTTTTTTTCCTGAGTTTGCATCAATTTTATCATTGAACGATAAATAGGATTGTTAATTTGGATTTTAATCTAATTTAAATTTCTTCAATTTTAACAATGCAGTTAAAAATTCGTCTCTTTGGTTAAATATGACCCTAGTTTTTTGAAAATTCGTTATTTCTTGGTTGCAAAGTAATTTTTCCATTAAAACTGTAACAAAATTCTACTTTTACTTGAAAGTTCATGCATGGTAAAATCACCAATTCTTCCTAGCACTATTATCTAATTTCTTAGATAATTTATTTTTTTCAGCATTTCTAGCATCAACTAATTTAATTCTACTATGATTTTTACATGATGTATACATTATTCAGTACAAACTGATATTCATTCAAAATTACATAAAGTCAGTACGGTTTTAGGCAGGCCAATAATAATTGGACTAAGGTTCCAAGGATTAGTGCATTTGCCCTTTTCCGTAGAGAATTCGTTCTTTTAGCTTGAGCATTTAACAATTTCGTTAAAAAGACATTCTTTTTCGTTTAAAATTGAACTATTTCGTTAAAAATTAACTTTGTGGTTGAACATGAGCTTTTTTTATTATAAACTCATCTTTTCGGGTAAAGAATTCGTAGTTCTGAATGGAAATTTCAACAATTTGAATGAATTTTTCTATTTAGGGTTGATTAGGCATTCCTGAATCAATATTTTAAATTGCTAGAATCGAGAACCAGTTAAGGTTACAACAGATTCCAGATTCTTGGATCAGTTTTCAGTGATTTATTTCTATCAATTTAGGGAATTTAGGCTTGTTCGAATTTACCCAGCATGTATGGAATTATCCCCTTAGGCGGTACCCCCGTTTTGGTTGAAAGTTAATCCTTTTTAGTTAAAATTTCAACAATTTCAGTGAAAATTCATGCATTCTATTAAAAGACCCTCTTTTGTGGTAGACAGTTAATCTATTTAGTTAAAAATTCAACTATAGTGATTTTAAGTGGTTGCAAATGATTGCAAGAAATTGACAGTAAATTTCAATGATTAAAAGCAATTTTCAGAGATTTCTAATAGTTTCAGTTAACTGAAAGTGAGTTTGTAGCTATTATAAAGGATTCCTAGCGACATAAGATTGGTGTAAATAATTCTAAGTCTTTGAAAATGTTTTTGTATGTTTTAAAGTGACTGCAGGTGATTTTCAGTTTTTGCAACTGATAAAAACCGATTTATAGTGATTGCAGTTTATGTAGATAAATGAAAATGATTTTGAACGATAGTGAAGTGCCTTCTGGTGCTTCCTGATAATAGAAAATGACTACAGTTTATTAAAAATGATTATCAAATGTTTTGAAATAATAGCAAATATTTTCAAGTCATTCTATAATTAAAAGCAATCACAAATAATTTTTAGTCATAAAAATTAATAATAAGTGATCTCAAGTGATGTACTCGTGAGACTCAGCAAACTTTAAACACAAATTCAATTTATACGAATCAAAACTTACCATGTCTTTATAATTGAACAGAATCTTTCCAGAAGCTCTCGTTTAGCATTCACCGTCTCTTTTTCACTTAATTGATTTTGTTTATTCAAACAAAGTTGAATTTTATCAATAGCATCCTGTGATACAGAAGTTAAATCATGATTTGGAAAACAGTTTTGACTAATAAGTTTGTTCCATTTTTTATCAGTCGTAGGGCGGGATTTGTTGGCTTCTATTAAAACTTCATCCTTAACTCCAGCCGATTTCAGGTCATACTGATCACGAAGATTTTCAATTTCAGGAAAGAAAGATACATCCTTACTGTCACACTTTACTTTTAACTCATCCCAAGAGTATCCGAATTTATCTTTTGCCACAGAAACTACGGGATTTATGAATTTTAAAGCTACTACGCATTCTGAACCTGAAAATTTTTTGTATGGTTTACACTCTTGGTAATAATTAATACATTGTTTGATAGTGTATAATACTCACTGACGGTAATAGATACTAAAATAAAAATAAAATACTTCATGATAGCGACTTTCAAATCAGAAACGAATATTTTTATCTGAAAATGAGCACTGTCGGACTTCTATTTATATACAAATTATTTCGCAAGCTTCCGGTTATATCTTCTTGAAAATGAAGGAATTATTCCCGTCGAATGTTTGAAGTAAACTGACGTTATTCGGTTTGAAGCGTCAATTTCTCAGCTCGATGAAAAAATAATCGGTATGAGGAATGCTTGTAATATGAATAGAAGTGACGCAAAGCACATGAATATTTATTTCACTTGCATGTGTATAATCTGTGTTTACAATTCTAAATTTATCACAACAGGAAACTTTTGTAAAACAACTACGATTTTTACTATATCTAAGATATTTAAAATGAAAAAAAACAACATTTTTCTACTGAATCGATAAAATTCTTCACAGACAAAAATATCCTAAAAACAGGGGAATAAGATATTTTTTAAACAAAATGGAGGAATAAATTGTTTTCAATAAAATAAACATAGTATGGTCACTATATTATACAAAATAAAGTTATAACTACTCTAAATTCCTGAAATTTTAGCTAAAAATATTAATTTTTTAATAAAATATATGAATTTTTAACTAAATAGTTTAATTTATAAACAAAAAGATTAACTTTTTACTCAAATGATGAAGCTTCAACTAAAGAGGTGTATTTTCTGCTTAAAATATAGAATTTTAGCTAAATAGTGGCATTGTCAGACTAAAGTTATAAATTTGCAAAAAATTTGTTTTGAACAAAATAGTTTAATTTTCAACCAAAAGATGTGAATTTTCAAACCAATCCCCAAAATATGAATTTTTAACAAAAAAAGTGAATTTACAACACAATATTTTAACTTTCAACCGAAAATAATGCCTTGTTTTTACAAAATTGTTACATTTTAAAGCAAAAAAGCAAACAGTTTTCTTGAAAATACATGCATTTTTGAATAAAATTGTTATACCATATTAACCAAAAATGGAATATAGTTACAATTTTAGTTAAAAAGTTAATTTAAAATTTGTTAAAAACTTATTTTCGGAAAAATATGGAGATTTTCCATTGAATATTGGAATTTTCAACCAACAAATGTACATTTTTAATAAAAAAATTGCATTTTTAAATACAAATTATAAATTTTCAACCCAAAATATAATAGTTAAATTAATTAATTAAAATAGTTAAATTTCCAACAACAAAAAAACTGATAAATTGTTTAAATATATGACTAATCTTTAACTCAAATAGATCGGTTTTTAATAAAAAATATGATTTTGCAAATATAAAGATTATTCTTCTAACAAAAAATGAATTTCCAACTAAAAATATCAATTTTTCACAGAAAATGGAATATTTAAATTTTATGTTGAAAACCTTAAATTTCAAGCAGATGAAAATCGAATTTTAATGAAGTAGTTAAATCATCAACCGAAAAAGATTATTTTTTGTCTAGACAGTGGTATTTTTAACCAAAAAAAGATTAATATTTGAAAGATTAGGAGAGTTTATAAACATAGAGATTTTTTAGTCGAAAGAGAACAAATTTAAATCAAATTGTTGAATTTTTTAGTCAAAAATGCAAATTTTTGTCTAAAAAATAGTTTAAGTTTTAAAAATAAAATATATTAAAAATATATAATATATTAACAAATTAATTAAATTTTCAACCTAGTAACAAAACTTGTTGCATAAACAGATGTTTTCTTAACTAAAAATATAGTAAGTAGACTTTTCAATTAAAAAAATAATAATTTTCAACCAAAAATAGTTGGATTATCTGATTGATTTCTGTTAATTTAGTTTCCGTTGGAAAATCTGGAAAGGGGGAAATACGTAATACACAAATATAATAGATGTTAAATTATCTTAATGGATTCTGGATATTTCGGATCAAATTCAAGTCTTTCTTGAAAACGAGTACCCTTCTGAGATTTTTTAAATATTTCTGTTATGAAATAAAAAATAAATTAAAAACTTTTCACCTTTCGTTCCAAAAATAATTTAACTTGAAAAACAATTTGGAAATTGGTTGAGAATTTGCTTCTGAATATCAGTTTGTTCACATACACTATTTTATCTTTCAAAAGAATGGGATACTTTTATCTTTTATTTGAAACCATGTCAAAATATCGATCTAAATGCAAGTAAATTTCTGAATCTAACATATTGTGTGTTTAATTAATCTTCTTTAAAGAGAGACATCTTTCGTTAAAAATCTGAAAATTATTTTTTTTCTAATCCAATTTTATCATTATAAGATATATTGATATTTATATATCATTTTCATTCGCAGTTATATTCTAGGAATTCTTCATTTGGAATTATGTCTTTTTATGAATTTAAATTTTGCAACTAGCTGGTCAGCAATTTCTTTATAATTGTCAGAAGCGTATAGTTCTAAGTTTATAAGAAAGGCTTTTAGATTAAAAAATAATTATTTCTATAAATAATACAAATATTTTTCGTCATAATTTCGCTTTATTTGAAATTGATGGAATTCGAACTGGGTGTTCGGAAAATACATACAGAATCATTCATCGTCTATAATTAATCTTTTCCTGCAGCTAATGGTTCCATCCGTTACATTTTAGACTTTCCAGGTTTTGGTGCCACTTCTGGATAATAGTCGACTTGAGCTCTGTTAAAATAAAATAAAATTATTCGAACTGATAGTATAAAAAAACACAAAACTAATATTTTAGTCAGCACTAAAAGAAGACATTTCAAAGCTTAAACTACAAAGAAAATAGTAATATTTATTTAAACCTAATTCAAATTCAAAGTAAAGTGACAAAAAAAGCGATATAAAGAAAAGGCGATATATAATTGAAACAATTTATTAATTAATTAATTTCGAAAAAATTTGCCATTGTCTAATGCAACTCACACAGCTAACACCTCTTTACAAATTAATTGAAGCAAATCTCCTTGAGCTGATAACTTCTTGCTGTTGCTCAATTTATTTTTCGGATCCACACATTCCTGAACTTTATCGATCACAGATTTTGAAACTTTTTTTAAAGTATCATTTGAAAGACATTTTTCTTGAATCCACTTCTTCCAATCTGCTTCATTGACATTAGACTTTTCTCTGGCTTGATCAAATATATCATTTCCAACATTAAAAGTAGCTTGGCCAGAGTCTGAGTTTAGACCAATAATTTCTTTAAATAAAGCAGGTCCTTTGGAATTTTTATCGCACACTTTATTCAGTTGGTCCCATGACAAACCATAACTTTTTTTTACTTGAGCTGGTATTGGCGCCATAGGTCCAAAAGGTGCACCTAGTCCCAGGCTACCTAAAAGCGAAAATTAATCGTCAATTTTTGTAAAACATTTAGCCACTTATTTTCTTAAAGAGAAAAATATAAAGATTATCAATGAATTTGATTTATAAAAAAATGAAAGGGTTATTCTATACTTTCTATTCTAAGATAAGAATTGGTTTGGATCAAACGAAATTATTATGTGCTTCAACCTAGAATATGGTTCTTAACTGGACAAAGGGCGTGTCGAAAAAAATAATTATCTCCACTTTCAAATTTTCATAATTGTTAATAGGGATGAAAACCTTTTTTTATATTTAAAAATAAAATTATCTTTAAGTACCCTAATAAACTAGAAATATATTATTTGAATTTTTTGTTTTATTTTCTTCAAAACACACACGCTTATATTATTTGTCAATTTTTTCTTAAATTTGTACCATCTTCAGGAAAATATCTTTTCAGTTTTATGCGGACTAAATAACTTTTGTGGCCAAGAGAATAATTTTTTTTATAAAATCAAACTTTTGTATTTTTCTTTCTTAAAACAGATAAGAAAATGTTAAGAAAATAGTTTCCACAGTTAAAAAATCTTTACGAAACATGTATTCTCATTCATGATATATTGTACCGTTTCCGAGAAAAACAGAAAAATTCAATATGTCTTTTGAGAAACTGCAGTTGCAGCAGAGAAGTCAATTCTTTTAACTCTACAAATCTGTTATTATCTATATTATAAATTACTTTTCTGTGCACAGTTTCAAATTGAGACACAATTTTCGCTTGACATTTAAATTTATTCTTTGAGTTTCATCCATTATTTTAATTCTAAATTTGCATATACATTAAATTAGTTCTTCAACTTGTTTTTTTTTAAATTTTTTATACATATAAATGAACAATTGAAATTAAAAAATGTCTGTTAATTTTTTTCTTTTCTATCATTCTGTGATAGTTTAATGTCTATGCAAATTTAGATTCAAAATGATGGGTAAAACGCGAACATTAAAATTGGCTGCTCTGCTGCAATTGCAGTTTCCCGAAAGTAATATTTATTTATTTATTTTTCTCGTGAACGGCACAAGATATTATGAATGAGTATACAAATTTTTCGTATCCACAAAAGTAACTTAGTCTGCATGAAACTAACAAGATGTTTTTCGTATAATGGTGAAAATTTAATACAAAAATAAAAAAAATATAAGTGTGTTTTTTTGAGAAAATCGACTTGTAGTATTTTCATAAAAACCTCCACCGTTTTGTTAATTTTTAATATTTTCTAGATTTTCTCGTGGATTTTGAAAGAAGGCGATAAATTTTGTTGAGATGTGAAAAGAAATCTTAAATATTTTAATTAGGGCAAAAATCATATGATAACTTTAAAGACAGAATTGGTTTTTTTTTAACGAAGCAAAAGAATTCAAATACGCAAAACTTCGTGAAAATTTGTTGTTCCCAGACCACAAAAATACGTATAGCCTTATTCCCTCTAAAAAACAATATATTTGTGCTTTTTGTGAGTTATTTACATGATATTTATAATTTTTACCCAAAATGAACATGCAGAAGTAACAAAAACAAAATATAAAGGAAATATGGTTAGGCATTTTTAGAAATCATGTTTTAAAGAGAAAGGATAAGTAATTGCAAACAGGCGAAAAATAATCTAAGAAGAACTACTTGGAAACAGTTGTACCCAACAATTTCAAATCCTTGATTTGCATGTTTTTTCGCAAAAAATGTAATACACTGAGAAAAATTGATTAAACCACTTTTGATCTTGAATGTTAAAATCGGGGTTGATATAGGTCAATGAACCCAGGAAAGTCAGGGAATGTCAGGAAAAACGTGAAAGAGTCAAGGAATTTTTTGATAAAACACAGTTAATGTTTATAAAATTCTGTCGAGTTGTTGGCATCAAAAATGTTTTTAATGATTTGAAAAGAAAACCTTTTTTTAGTAAAATTACTGAAGAAAAAATCCCATAAGTAAAAAATGGCGATTACGAGTTTTTAGAACTAATCATGATTATTAGCGATTTGAAAAAAAAAACCAACATGTTTCTATCACATAAGATACTATTTTATACTGATAATTAGATGTTTAAATACATTGTTTAAACAATTTATTCATCAAATTTAATTAGAGTAATGTAATAATTAATGTTCATAGCATGATTTTTTAACCTTGTTTTATTATTATTAATAATATACCCTTAAAATAATGTAATTAAATGGTATTTTTTTTAATTAATTGAAGTTAACATCATTAAGGGTTTGAACATTTTAATATCATTTTTAATAAAATTATATTTGAATAATGTTAGAATCCAGGGGCAAGAATTATATATATACATATTGTGAAGAATTATATATGTAATTAGCATATTTCGATACAATTTTGATATAAAACAAATGAAAATTATACATAATATTTTACATTCTTATTCATAAACTATATATAATTCTTCCGCTTGGGAAAGTTCGTTTTTTTTTAATTTTAACTATTTGTCTACTTTTTACTTGGAGGGGGTTAATAATTAATTTAGTTTAGAAGAAGTAATTATTTATACCAATTACTAGAATTTATAACTATCTTCTTCTTCGCTTCTGCTAGATAGATGCGGCTTCTTCTGGATTTTTAAACTCTTTATCAACTTTTTACTTATTAAAGTCATTCATAATGCAAGTTAATAAACAAACTTGTTTCAACAATGCATTATTATTTTTAATAATATTCAATTTGAATAATACTATGAAGTTGTGTTTTTCTAAAATCTTTCACTATTTATCTGCTATTCACTTGGAGGAAGTTAATAATTAATTAAATTCAGAAAAAATAATTATATAAACAAATAATAATTTATAACTATCTTCATCTTTATTAGTGCTAGATGTTTGCGGCTGTTTCTGAAATTTTCCACTTTTTATCGACTTTTTACTAAATAATGTTATTCGAAAAAAGTTTTTCAAACCATATATTATTCTTTATCACTATTGCCTCTTAGATAAGTGTTAAAAAGTTGCGGTTTTTTACAAGTTAACAAACATTCTCATTTGAACAATATATTAATGTTCATAACTGTCTTCTCTTAGATAAGTGCTAGAAAGTTGAAAATTTGTTTCAAATGTTCAAATTTACTTTGCTTTTTTATTTATGAACAACTAATAAACAAATATTATAGAGCATCATATTTTAAACTCATCCACTGAGCTATTCGGCCACTAAAATGCTATGTAATTTTCCCATACATATTTTGTACACTAAATTATGATAAAAATAAAAGTTTCCTACATATATGATTTGCATTATATTTTAATACAAGAAAAATAAAAATACTGGCCTCAGAGTTTAATCATAAATAAATCATGAAATAAGTATGACATTCGGGTGAAAAATATCCAGTTACGCATTCTCTAGGGGAATATTTCGTAGATGAGAAGTTTATTTTAAGGCTTATGTTTATTCAATTATTTAATTATTTGTTCACATTCGTAGATTTTTGTTAAAATCGGAGTATTAAGCAAATGCTATTTTACGATTTTTTTTCATTCAAGTTACTCCCGTAATAATTGAACAAAATGTAACTATATTAAAAGAAGAATCTATTTGGAAATTATAATACATGTGTTGTAATTCTACAATAGATGCTTTTCTACGTGCTTCAAAATAGGGTACTTATAATCTCACATGACAATTTCATTTTAAAAGTGTTGTAAAATCTCAAATATTTTCATCAGCGCATCTTAAAATACATTCTTCTTAGTGTATTCAATTTACAAAAATAATTCGCGATAAGGAACGAACTTACTGCAAATGTAACATAAGCAATAATTTGCAACAAAAACTTAGCAACTAAACTTAAATTAAAAGAAAAACTTGGTTTAGATCAGCAGTATCCTCTTTTTGGGTAATGTATGTTCAGAGAAAAAGCAATCTTACATACAATACATCTCAATTATGAAGTAAGGAATAAAAGATAATTGAAAAATATAGGTGTGTACTCACCAACAACAAACAATGACAACAAAGCAATCGAAAACTTCATTTTAAAATTTTTCCTAATTAGCGAGGGAAAAATTATTCATGGACACAAAGCCTGAATAATTTGTTTGCTTCTAAATAACTGACGCGCTATTACAAAACGTTTATATAACATTTCTAGTGCCTGATGAATTTAAGAAAACGGGATAATACTGGTTGAACAATCATAATTTATCCTATAGCTAACAGCGTGGAATAAAAAATTCCATTACTCGCATAACTGACACCTGTTAATGCTTCCGTTCAATTTATATTTACCAGCTTTACCGGAATAATAAAATAAGTACAATATTTTGCGCATTTATCTATGATGCTACTATAACTCGTGATATGCGTGCAATAATAGAAATATAAAATAATTATATATAATCGGCTGAAGTAATAAATACTGGTAAATTATGTCATTTCTGTAGCTCGAGTAAGAAACCTTTTACGCAATGCCAGTATATGGGAGGGGGGAGGTAGGCATAATGAATGCTTTATGTAATATTTGAATAGCGCAAGTTGTTTTAACCTACTCTCTAAATCCGGTTAATCGTAAATTTTAATAATTGTATTAGTTATTGAGTAATTGACTAATAAAATATAGTAATAATTAAAAACTTCACGAACGGTTACTGACCTTTTGATACTTGACCAAAAAATCGGTATCAGAGTATGTGGCTTAACGTGGCTGTTCATTAAAAATTTTGAGAGAAAATTTAGAAACAAATTTCACAAGTCGAATTGTGTAAGAAAGTTAGTTTTAAACAAAAAGGCCTAAGAAATTATGAATCTAAAAAATATGTTTTCAAATAGCATCGCAATCGGATAATTTAATACAGACATATGTAGTTAACTTTATAATAGTTTACTATTAGGTCTAGGAAATCTTCATTTGAGGATAATCATCTTTTAATAATATAATAATATTTTATTTGAATAAAGAAAATCAGAAGCAATAGCATATGCTTTTGAATTGATCGCTTTCATTGACGAACGAATTAAAAATTCAAATACGCATAATTTCGTAAACAATTTTTACAAGCATACAGACATATAACAAAGAAAAAAAGTAAAGAAATAGAAAGGAGACAACGAAACCAACACCCTTTCCCTTCCTCCCTTTTCCTCAGGAGCAACATGTTTCGAAATCAACCATTTGCGTTTCCTTATCAGGGGATTCTTAATGGAAAATTACAAGTAAATATTTTAATCTTATTCTTAATATAATTAGAGATGTAGATATGAGTTTGAAGTTTCTTATCATTATGTTATTCACATTTTTATTTTTTCAGCGTATGTGTTCATCCTTAGTATTTTCAAAATCTTTTATGCGTTGAGGTAATTGTTGAAATATACCTTACAATTTCTCAAACAATGTAATCTTTACAGCGATTTCAGAATCTTTATACCTCCAAAAAAAAATGATTACGCATTTTAAGATTTACCCACTACATTCGAACTGGTTACGATGCTGACTCTATCAAGTTTTTGTTTGTTTCTATGGGAAAAAATTCAAATTCATCTGCTCGAAAATTTCTTACAACTAAAATTCATTTTTTTCCGAATTGTACATTTTATTTTATAAACTATTCAACTTTTTCTGGTATGCCCTTTCCCAGTTAAATAGTTTTGTTATTTTTGAATGGAATTCTATAATTTTTACGTAACCCCCTTTTTCCTGGTAATGATCTCAAAGCTTTTAAAATTTTTTTCAAATAAGGTAGAAAAACCATGTTTAATATATTAAATTCTCTTATCTCTTTGTTTTTATAATTGTCGTCTTTTCGGTTTATCAGATGAATTCTGTTTTTTTACATACTCTTCTATGAAAAAATATTGATAGTGGTTCTATAAAAGAAAGAAATTACGTAATTTTATATTTTTATCATGGATGTTTTGATGTGACAATATTTTATACCTCTATAAATCATATTCTCTATAATCGCAATTTTTATTTTGTATCGGATGATTAGAAAGGAAGTTCAAGACACGTGATAAATATGATGGGTTTCAAAGTAATTCATTTATACTTTTATCCTGTAACTGAATTAAGAACCAAAAGTTATGCATTCGAAAAGGATATCTGAAGCTTCGTTATTAATAATTTTTAGATAGAACAAGTAGATTAGTTTTAACCATAAAAAACAAGATTAAAAATAATAATATTATAGAAACAAGTAACACAAAAGAAACAAATATTAAAGTAAGCATGACGAATACAATTCGTTCATTAATTTTCAATATCTGAGTAATCAATCCCAGGCAGAGGAAGAAAAAATGTATTATATTTAACATAAAATTTTTGAAGATAATGTAGAAAAGTTAATAGGTTGGATACAATCGAAAGCGAAGCACGAGACATCATAAGAATGTGATTGCGAGAGACGAAAGAGCTTTAACAGAAGAGAATTCACAATCACAAAATTACAGTTACTCATCCGTTGACCGTTAATTTTAAAAGGTCTGCGCACGAATGTGGAAAAAATACGAATATCGTAGCATCGAAAAATAAATCAAACATTTTAAAATAAATTTCAAAAACAAAATTGATCTTTTTTCAATGGCATCCTCTTTATCAAGAGGAAAGTTATGAAACATCGTGACATTTTTTTCGAAAATAGCTTTACTCTGTGAAACATTTCTCAAGTTAGAAAATATCAATCTGGTTTCAAAAGTATCACGGTAAACATCATCAAGTTTTTCAGGAATATTAGTTCCTATTTCCCTGAGGAAATTACATAATTAAAGTGCAATGGACATAAATATTAAAATAAATTCATTTCCAGTCCAGCCAATCCATACAAATCTTTCAATGCGATTTTTAAGTTCAGTAGGCCAAAATGCATGGGAAAAATATAGCGTCACTGAATGCACACAATTTTTTTTCTACTTTGTACATTAGTGTAGTATGCCTATAATATATAACATATTCAGTATGGAAACCTGGTTTCCTTTCGACTTCACTATGCACATACTAGGTTTCAGCAAAGTGCATGGTGGGGGTCCTACAGCTTTAGGGGGGATTTGAACCATGCAAAAAGAATTCGCATGAAATGATTTCGCATGAAGTTTGATCAATTATCTCCAAAAGTCCATTATCTCTGGTACAAATTTTCTAAGAATAAAAATGTCTTAGAATTAGTCAAAAAATATTCTTGAATTTTTTCAGATTTCTGAAATTTGTTTTGCAAATTTCAAAATTTTCATTTTTTGAAAAATCAAAAAATTTTTCTAAAAAACCTTGAAAAAATCCATAGTGTTCTATGGTTAATTTCAAGACATTTTTAATCTATGGGATTTTTTTTAAACTTTGAAGTTTTTGAGAAAAGCAACGATGATGGAAAAAAACAGTTTTTGGGACATTTTTGCATTTTGTCCGCCATTTTGAA
>NC_046657.1:171134359-171136295 GCF_010883055.1 Belonocnema kinseyi | reverse complement strand
GACTGGACGAAGACTCAGAAAATATAAATAGCTTCAAGGAGTTATGTGTTGCTCTCATAACACCTGATAAAGAATGCCCACCCATCACTACCGAGGAGGTGAGAAAAGTATTAAGAGGGATGAAGAACTATTCCGCACCGAGACCAGATTGTATCAAAACCTTTTCGCGGAAGAAGTTTTCTTCAACCCATCAGCATTTGGCCCGTATTTTCACCTCATATTTGAAATCGGAAGAGCCGATTCCAGAGTGGTTCGTGGAAGGGCGCACAATACTCCTGCCGAAAATAGGCAACTTAGCTGACCCAAAGAACTACAGGCCAGTAACTTGCCTGAACACGCTTTATAAGATATTCACAGCTATCCTAAATGATAGGATTGTTCGGGCAATTGAACCTGTGTAGCAGGAAATGTATGAAGATCGAGGTTCAAAGAAAGGCGTAGCCGGATGTCGGGAGAACCTGCTCATCGATAGATGTGTCTGGAAAGATGCAGCATTCTACCAGCGTGACCTATCGATGGCCTGGTTTGATTATCGGAAAGCTTTCGATTCGACATCCCATAGACTTATCATCTGTCTTTTGGAAATCTTAAAGGTTCATCAGCAAATAGTTGGGTGCATAAAGAGATTGATGCCGCTTTGAAAAACCAGATTTACTATCTCATCTGGAAAAAATCGTGTGACAACTAACAAGTTTACCTTCCAGAGAGGTGTCATTCAGGGCGACACCATGAGCCCACTCCTCTTTTGGCTTGCATTATTGCCACTATCTCTAGCACTTCGCCATTCTGACGTGTTCTTGTGCGGCAAACCTGCAGATCGAAAATACAAGGTCACTCATGTATTTTACATGAACGATCTTAAGATCTATGCTAAAAACAGAGAGCAACTGCATCTAGCTCTGGGTATTGTCGAACGATATACTAAGGAAATTGGAATGGAATTTGGGTTAGACAAATGCGCCAAGGTTTATTTGAAGAAAGGAAAACCTAATGGCATCCCTGAAGATCCCGACCTCGTTCATAGAAGCTCCATACTACACCTTCGCGCTGGAGAGACTTATACATACCTGGGCGTGCCACAGAGTCGCATTCAGGATATGACATCTATAAAGGATACTTTCCGAAGCAGATACAAACGTCTCATCCGACAGCTTTGGTCTTCCGAACTGTCGGCGAGGAACAAAGTATTTGCAACGAACATGCTTGCCGTCCCGGTACTACTTTATTCATTTGGAGTAGTTCCATGGACGAAGAACGAGCTCAGATCTCTTGATATCGGGACAAGAAAGGTTATGCACATGAACAAAAGCATGCATCTTAAGTCTTGCGTTCCGTGACTGTACATCTCACGCCGCCAAGGGGGTCACGGAATATTGAGTCTTGAATTTTTTCACAACAGGATTATTCTGGGTGCAGCACATAGAGTTGCAAATGGAAGAGACCCTCTTCCTAAAATGGTCAGGAATCATGAAGAAGTGGGCAAATGAGCGTTTCTGTACAAAGCAGCGGAGGAGGCTGCTGAAGCACTCAGACTTGACTTCAGTGTTAGGGGTGAGCAAAATGAATTAAATCTTATCTATCTCGAGTGCTCACTCCGAAAAGACCGGGTTAAGAAAGCACATAAATGTGAAGGATCAGTCAATGTCTTGTGAACTAACGTTTGCTTTCCTTAAATCGCCCGGATTGAAGTCTGGGACGGAGGGTTTCATTTTTCCATGCCAAGACCTGCGTGTCAACAATATGCTAGAACACTTGCGGGAAAAATGCAGAAGACGGTTGTCCTTGGGTTGCTCCGTGTTCTTAGGATGCACAAGGCTTTCGCTGGATCGTCGTATTGATTCCTTTACAGACTGTAACCAACTATCTCACGGTCGTGAGACGTGGTTGTGGCTGAAATTTTACCGCGATTTCGTTGGAAGCGGGTGCAATTTTCCAG
>NC_046657.1:171125429-171134259 GCF_010883055.1 Belonocnema kinseyi | reverse complement strand
TAGAATTTCGTTCAGCGATAAATAAAATAATTTCAAGATATAACAAATCAAACATAAAAAATAAAAAATAAAAAATAAAATATTTTTTACTATTTTTGTATGGAAAAACCGCCCTATTTAATTTTGTAGTCAAAATATTCGAATTTTGACGACCGATTCGAATTGAGCTTACCCAAAAACACAAGGAAGAGTACTTTTGATTTATTTATTGTTTTGTTACACCCATAAATTTTGCGGTCAAACTCATGTTATAAAATTGATAGCTTTGGTCGTTAATGGGTTAAACTTTCTACCGCATAGTGTTCTACGTCGCAGCTGGGATGCCCTCCTATTGTTTCATCTCCTAATAATTCACTAAAAGAGTCCCTTAAAGCGTGCAGGATGGAGAATCTAGTTACAACAACAGTGCCAAGAAACCTTGATTAATGAAGGGTAGGGGGCGACTACTTCCATCTGAGTCATTGTCGGTTGGTGTTTCATCCTGAAAAGGTCACCAACCTTCAGCAAAGTTGTGTTAGTAGCTGTGTTATATTTGAGAATGTTTGAAATACTTAAAAATTGTTAAAGAAAAGATGTTATTTTTCATTTCCATTATTTTTTCATGCTGTAGAAATTGGAATTTTCGATTTTTTAAGAAAATCTAAAAAATTGTGATAATATTGTAGCGAATTTAAAAAACGACATTTTTCATTTCTTGCCTTTTTTCATACCGTGCGTTATTTGGATTGAAATGTTCATTTTCATGTTTTTTTTGTTGCAATTTTGTATATCCTATAACTGTAGTAGTTTTTAGTTTTATAAAAAAAGTACAGAGAATTTTAAAATTAAAAAACAGGTTATCTCAAAAACATTCAAAATGCGTTAACTTTTGGAATTTGTGTCCACAGTCATTGGCTAACGAACTTTACCTTTAGTTTAGGATACTAAAAGAGTGTACCAAAGCCCAACGTAATAGAATATTTTGTTCATCAGTTACAGAGACATTAGTAAAAAACTATTTTTTGGAGTGAGGGGGTCTCGAAACGTGGACATTTGTCAAAAAATAGGGGAGGGGAGTCAAATTTTACACAAATCTAATACCTTCTACGATGGAAATGGAAAAATTGTGAAGATCAGGGATCGAGCTGTGCAATTCTAACATGAAGACCAAGAACGTAGCCCCCTAAGCCACAGAGGCTCTCATCTGTTATTACACTGAAAAAATATGCAACTATATTAGTTCAATAAAACCTTAAACTAATACGCTTTGCATAAATTAGAACTCTGTAGGTAAAAAAGTTTAATTAAATCTCTTCATTTAACTTGTTATTTAACTAGTTTCAGCACAGAACGGACGCTATAGCAATACCGAACTACATCGATTAAGTGAGTATTGACATGAAGCAGTTCTTCATGTAGAACTCTTAACATTCATAAGTTGAATATCAGCTGTTCTAAAGCATCGAGCACGCACTGTTCAACTTTTGTATCGGGTACGTAACAAAATTCGAATCACAGCACGTCGATAAGATAGAACTTTTACGATTCAAAATACTAGACGTGCTTCGTTTAAACAACGCTCAGCTGCGAATCTAATCATGCGAAAACGGATCAGTTCCACGTATGAAATGCTCACATCGAAGCATCAAACGGTTGCTAATTCGGGCAAAGCGAAACCCGACCTGTTCAATGTTTTAATACGCGTGAGCTGTGCGCTGAGTTCAGGCGCCCGACAATATTTGTTGGGAAAAAGTAAACATTAATTATTTAAATATCAAATCTCGCGTGATCTCAGATTTCAACGATGCACGTAGATAATTAGTAATGCTTGCACATTTGATCGGCTGGATTCATTTTTATAGCAAAATGTTACTACATGGCAAATCCTGTGCACCAGGTCATTTTAAATGTCATCTACGAGAATTCTTTGATATTTACATTTGGTCACTAACTGAAGCAATTACAAATGGTAAGTCGACGACATGGGTGCGTTGGATCGTGCACCATGTCATTTAAAACGTCATCTATTAAAAGTTTTTCAAAATTTAAGTTTTTCCAACACTCAAAATAACTATTAACAGTGAATCGACGAACCCGTTGCCCAAATTGAAAAATTTTAAAGTTTTCGTAAAGGGAGTTTTAAATTCCCCGGTGCAATATCCGGCGCACCCGGGTCGTCGCCTCATCATTGGTAGTTATTTTGGGTGTGAAAAAATTTTAATTTTAATGAAGTTCTTGTAGAATTCGTGTTACAGTAGATGGTGTAAGATCCTGCGCACATGGGTCGTCGACTGACCATTTGTAATTGTTTTAATTATTAACAAATACAAAATTTCAAAAAAGTTTTCGTAGATAACGTTTAGAAGGAACTGGTACACGATCCTGCGCATCCGGGTCGTCAAATTACCGTTCGTAATTGTTTTGTTCATGGGCAAAATTTAAATTGCAAAGAATTCTCGTAGAATGCGTATTAAACTGCCTGATGCATGATCTGGCACCCCGGGTCATCTCCTTAACTTCGATAGTTATTTTCTGTGTTGGCAGGATTTAAATTTTGAAAAACTTCTTGTGGAATACAAAAAAAAAACTTTTAGTAAAAATTAATTAAATTGATTTTTTTGTAATAATAATTTAGGTTTTAGGAATGTTTATAACACGTTTTTACGATGAGCCGATACAATTAAATGGGAATTTGTCATGTAGTAACATTTTGCTATAAAAATGACTCCAGCGGATCAAATGTGCAAGCTCAAAATTGTTTCTTTTAAAAGTTAATGAATTTTACTTTCAAAAATTTAGACGCACGTATTTGTGTATTTTACCGCAAACCGAATTTTATAACAGTATAACAAGTAAAAAGTAAAACCAATCAATTTTGTTTATTCTGGAACTACATAATTATTGTGATCTATGTTTGCAGCTAATCACATACTGATACTGGTACGCGATAAGTTGCGTAGTTGCAGGATATACGAAGTTAGATTAACAATCGGCTTGCATTTTACACTGCGAACAATCTAAATCTTACCTATTTCGATCAGCTGGCGTTGCTTGAATGATTCGATCGTGTTCTATATCTGCAACTATCTCAATACAGCATTATCGTAAGTTTGACCGTTCATCATCCTTAACTCTCGCACTTTATCGTACGAACGATGAACGGGTCGAGTTTCGGTTTGCCTGAATTAGCGCCGTTTGATACTTCAATGTGAGCATTTCATACGTGGAACTGTTCTCTTTTCGTATGATTAGAAGCGCAGCTGATCGATGTTTAAACAAAGCGAGTCTAGTATCTTGAATCGTAAAAATTCTATCTTACCGACCCTCAGTGATTTAAATTTTGTTACCTACCCGATACAAAATTGGAATAGTGTATGTTTCGATGCTTTAGAACAGCTAATATTCAACTTATAAATGTTGCAAGTTCTACATGAAGAACTGTTCCATGTCAATATTTACTTAATCGATGTAGTTCGGTATTGCTGATTAATCTTTAGCTGCATAAAACAATATTGCTGTTCGATTATTATTATTTATTAATATGACATATGTATATATATTTTTTCAAAATTCTACTCGGGTGAAACCGGTTATACATTATAGCCAGGAACTAACTCAAGTGACTGGTGAGATTAGGTTGTTATAAGTTCATGTAATACAGTGCTTGAAACCTCCTGCGATAATGTTGCAGGTATACAATTACGAGTGGCTTCGAGTGTTGGAGATGACAACTGTCTCGTCGGGATGCTTTCTCAGAGTTACCATCTACCACTCCGCAGGTTTTTAGTGGCTTTCTTCCTGATGGAAAACAAACTTTCTTACAATGCGATTGATGTTTAATAAAACGAACTTCAGAGCTGCTTCCAATAAACTTCTGACTCCTAAATTTTCAATATGTTCAGTGCATCTTGCATGCACATTGCCTGTAGCCGAAATCACAATGGGGTGAATAGATGCAGGTTTCGCAATCCTCCATATGGCCTTTACTTCATGCCTTAACTCTCTATACTCGTGGATCATGGTTATATAGGTTGATTTCAAATTTCGGTCAAGCGTACAAGCAATTTTGATGATGTAAATTTTTAACCTTTTTTCTGGCATCACGATATTAGGTCTATTGGCCCGGATGTAATGCTCCGTTTGGGTAGTAACATCTCAATATAAGATGTAATTTTCACCTTCGAAAACGGGAATTGAAATGTATCTATAAAAAGGCATCCATTCTTTTAAAAGTCCTAGATTTAGGGCAACTTCTTGATGTATAATGCCCGCTACATCATTATATCTGTGCGTATAATCTCTCTGAGCGATTACGCGGCAGCCTTAAATCATGTGCTCGATGAATTCGTTGGTATCTCCACATAATCGGCACCGGTCAACCACGTCTTTACGTAACACGTGTTTGCGATCATTCCTGGTGGTGATAACGTTTCCCTGTATCGCAATGACAAATTTTTCCGTTTCCCTTCCTTAGCCGAATGTTGGATGTCTCAATATCCACTTCATATTGATCCAACGTTTAGGGTTGCTCGCCGTGGATAGCTTTCTGCCTCCCTTGTATTTCTTATTTCTCTATTTTTTCCGTCCTGATATGCAAGGTCCAATGTGAGGAAAAATTTAAGGGCATGTAGTCAAGATCCGCTTTTGTAGTGCATTCTGTGTTTCGTAATTTCTATGCGAAGAATTCTGTTTCCTTTCCAAGGTCGGTGTTAGAAAATTTTATGAGCTCGAAGGAGTATGTAAGTACAGGGATGACATATATGTTGATTGCCCTGATTTTGTTTGCCGAGTATAGAAACCTCTTCCTAATCAATCTGAGTCTCGTAGTGAAGGCAATCCTTAGACTTATCTGAACTATCGTATGCTGAATACCTCTGAATTCAAGAAGTCCCAAATATTTATATGAGTCGCCCGCAAACGTAGCCTCGATTTTATTTTCGAACTAGTTCTCTAACTCGGCGGTCCCTTATTCCCCTTTGACAAAATGCACTGTTCTGCAGTTGCCGAGTCCGAACTCCATGTAGATATCATTGGAAAACTGCTTTGTGACATGGATTACCTACTGCAGTTTCTAGGCTGAACTAGAGTACAGCTTCAGATCATCCATGTAAAGAAGATGGGTCACTTAATGACCATCCTCATTATGATGAATTCTGCACCCTTGAGACATGCTGTTTGGTGTTTGGCTCAATGGGTTCAACGCTAAATAGAACCATGGTGAACTGAAGGAGTCTCTGCGAAATATACCCAAAGTAAAGCGTATTGATCTAGTTATCCTGAGTTTTCCATGATTAAAATAGTTGATAATTGTACCCCAGAACCTCATCGCATGACTTAGCCTCCCGAGTTTTTACAACATTCTTTTTGTTCTTCTGCAAGGATATTATTATGGTCACAATGAGAATATACCATATATGCAATGCTAGCTGTAAGTCATTTATAAATTTTTGGAAGACAGGCTATCGGTAAAAATTCAGATGGTTTCATGCATCTTGTTTTTCTTATTTATTCATAATGGGTCCCACAAGGGTTTACATTACTTTCATTTCTTACAATCTTTCCGCTCACACATATGTATATATTACAATCTTATTCTTACTATATATACAATTATTTACAACTATTCACATAAAGTCTTCTATCTATTTTCCTATCTCTATTTCCTGTGCTAGCGCAATTTAGGACTTTTTAGCAAACAAGTGAGCGAGCGAACGAAAACGAGAATGCAAGCGAAAGAGAGCATGAGAACGCAAACGCATCTTAGTCTACTTAACTCTTACATTACCGTTAATTACAATCTTTAGGCTTCTAATCTAAGCGACTTCCGTTTCCTTTTTCTTTCACTTTTTTATACCTTCGTGTGCCTTTTTTCACATGCATTTTATTATCCTCTCTCATTCGCTCCTCTAGCACACTCCAACCCGTTCATCCATTCCTCTCCTAATCCGTCCTCTGCTCGAATCTTAATCGCATTCTCTTGCCAGCTTCTTTTATCTTCAATTCCTCTCCTACATCATTCTCATACATGCTCCCATGTTTCCTACTCCCATTCACATATTCCACACTTTTTTTCTTCTTTTTTTCCCAATACATCCCCTTCGTTACCTGGTTTCTCAACCTAAATCTTACTTTTCACCTTCTCATTTCTCATCCCTTTTTTAAATACTTTGGCACTTCTTCCTTTTTCTCATCTTATACAAGTTATTTTATTTTGCTTTCTCAATCATCCCCCAACTTTCTATTAATTACCTTTACCTCTTCTTTTTTGCAATTCTTCATAGTTTACTCCAGTCCCGTCTCTATTTCTTTAGAATTGAAGAACTTCCTCCATTTTTCTTCCTATCTCGTTCATCCCTTTGCGCTTTTTCTCTCGCCATATATCCTGTCGTCCTCCAGTCTGCCCCTAGTGTCCTCTGTATATACCTTTTTTGTCAACTCTCAGTATCTTTCCTTTCTTTACATCCCCATATCTCTGCTCCGTGACCTATTACCGGACATAACAGCGTATCAAATAACCACAGTCTCCTTCTCAAATTTGTTTCAACCTTCTCTTTCTTATTCCCCATATCTGTTTCATTACGCCCAGTCCATTCTTTATTCCTTCCCCCTCCTTTTCTAAACGTCATTATCTTTGTCTTTTCTACATTCAAATTCAGCTTTTTCCCATCTAAGTATTTCTCTAATTCTGTAATTAAGCTCGCCATCCCTTCTTCATCCTCTGCCATCAGCACAATGTCGTTCGCGTCTGCCAGTGTATATATCTGTTCCTCCACTATCCTAACTCTTCGCCAACCTTTTCTCCTCGTTTTTTCTGTCAAGTCTGATATAAATATATTAAATAAAAGTGGGCTCAGAGGACATTCTTGCCTTATTCCTCTCACCAACCAGAAACTATCTCCTACTAGCTCTCCTACCTTTACCCTGCATTTTGTCGCTCCAAAAATTTCCAATACTCTCTTCATTAATCCTTCTCTTATCTTCTTTTTCATCACAACTTTTTCTATTTCGTCTTGGTCTAATGAATCAAACACCTCCTTTACGTCCACGAACATTGCTATCAATGCCCCCTTTCCCCTTTGAATCCTCTTATTAACTAGATCGTTGAGAACATATATGTTGTCCATTACCCCCGTTCCTTTTCTAAACCCTGCTTGATTCGGTGGCTTGATCTTTTTTCTTCAACTTCTATCTTCAATATCTCCGACAAAAACAGTTACATATACTTTATGCAGTGGTAGCATCAACGTGCAACCCTATAATCTTTAACCTTCTCTCCCTTGCCTCTCTTCACTATTGGTATAATTACTACTTCTTTTCATAACTCTGGCCACCCCTCTCTAATCCATACTTTATTACATATTATCCATGCCCACTCCTCTTGTTCTGTCCCTCCATATTTCCATACTTTATTTGGAATCTCATCTATACTAGATGCCTTTTAATCCTTCATTATTCGTTAAACCTTCACTATTTCTTACCTTGTTATGTCCTCTTCCTCATCTCTTTCTCTGCCACATTTTTCATCCTTCTTAACTTTTCTTTCTACTTCTCCTAGCCAATCCAAAAAATATTTTTTCGAGTCTACCATTTCAATATCTTGCTTTACTCTTTTTCTCCTTTTTCTTTCTCTATTTACTACCTTCCATGTCCCTTTTTCCATCCTAACCTTCTCCGCCTCTTTCTCAAACCTTTTATTCTCTTCCTCGTTCTTTTGATCACACAACTTAGTATACTCTTTCTTTTTCCCCTATATTATTCCCCATTACTTTTCTCTTTTCTCCACTTTCTCAATTTCTTGTTGACATCCTTTTTTCTGTTTGCAGTCCTCATCCTATCTACTTCAATTCACTCCTTTACTAACTTCATTTTTGGTTCTGCACTCGATACCTCTTTTTATTTCTGCCATCATTTTTCTCATCTCCGCGTCCACATTTTCCTCTCCCATTTGAATATTTCTGACTTTTTCTCTAAACTTTTCTTTTCCTTGACCATTCTCATTTTCCTACACTTTTTACCTTTGCCCCCCTTTTGTTCGTAATGTAATTACTTTTTTGTCCCTCTAATGTCAATAGTAAAAGAAAGTGATCCTAATCAGTTTAATCACCTACCTCTAGTTTCTTCACCTTCTCTCTAGCCTCATCATCCACTATCACATAATCATTTACCATTCCTTTTTCACCTCCTGAGTTTTTATATTCTTCTGCCTCATCTCTCTCTATATTTACGTTTTAGAAAAACCATCTCAGCTATATCAAGCTCTTTAAAAACTGTTTTTTTTTTCCTATTTAATACCTCATTTTTGGTCTTCATTCTCTTTCTTCTCCCCATTTCCTTCCACCTCTGTCTCCTGTTCTCGCATTGAGATCCCCACCATTATCCGCTCTTTCTTATCTTTCTCTGTCTTACATTCATTCCTTACTCCCATCGCTATTCCTCCCATTGATCTGCCCTTTTTATTCTTCCTCTTTGCATTATGCACTTGCCATTTGTTACCACTTTGTAATTTGCCCCTTACTCTTCCCATTCCCTTTTCATCTAGCCACATCTCCATCATTATGATTACATCCTATTGTGTCAAATTTCTCATAAACTTCCCATACTTTCTCTAAAATCCTGCTACATTCAAGTAACATATCTTCCATTCTTCCCTACTTTAATTTTTCGTCTCTTTTTCCTTCTTACTATTTCTTATTTTCCTATGTTCCGTTCCTTCCGCTCCTAGTTTCCCTGCATTTTATTTTAGGAATTAGGAATGGAAGCTTCTAATGTGTCCCCTAAGAGTTTACATTTTTCTTACACCTTCTCTATTCCTTTACACACCCTCCACACACTTACTTGGTGGTGGAAGGGG
>NC_046657.1:171120906-171125329 GCF_010883055.1 Belonocnema kinseyi | reverse complement strand
TTTTCAAACATGAAGATTAATTTTCTACCAAAAAATATAAATTATCATATAAATAGTTAAATTGTTAGACTAAGAAGAAAAAAATTCAGCCAAAAATGTTATATTTAAATTTAAATTTTAAAAATCATTTTTAATTTAGAAAAGCGAATTTTGTATAAAGCAGTTAAATTTTTTACAAAACAGTTTAATTTTCAACCACAATTATGAATCTTTAACAAACAAAAAAATGGATTTTTAATAAGTTACTTCGACTTCAACCAAAAAAGATGGATTTTCAATCAAGTGTATTTTTACCAAACTTGAAAAATTTATAATAAAATATTTAAATTTTTAACAAAGAAAATGATTTTTTAAACATGAATACTAATTTTCTATTAAAAAAGATTATTTTGGAACGAAATAGTTTCATTTTTAGACTAAAAGTTTCATGTTCAGTAAAAAATGCAATATTATAATCTTGATTTAAAGAACAAAAAATTCAATTGATAATAGCGAATTATCTAGAAAACGGCAAAATTTTCTACCAAGTAGTAGAATTTTCTTCGAAGCTGCTGAATTTTCAGACCAAAAAGACGGATTTTTCGTGAATCAGTTGAATTTTAAACCCAAAAATATTAAGAAAAAAACGTGGAATTATCCCTCAAATAGTTGAATTTTGAACACAAAAATATGAATTTTAAATGAAAAAGTTGAACTGACTGATAAAGAGGTGGGTATTATACCAAATTGTTAATTTTAAAAACCAGAAAGATGCATTTTCTACAAAACTGTTCAATCTACAGCTCGCAAATATAAAATTTAATCAAAAAGGTGATTTTCAACAAAAGTGTTTAATTGCCTACAAACTTGATAAATTTTCGATCCGAAAATATGAATTTTTAACAAAAAAGTGAATTAACTACCAAATAGTTGAATTTTGTACAAAATCGTTGAATTTTCGAGCCAACAAAACAAATAATCCACAAAACCGATGAATTTTCAACAAAAAAGTATAATTTTCTACAATACATTTCACTTTACAACCCGAGATATAAATTTTTAACCGAAAAGTTCATTTTAAAAAAAATATTTTCTACCAACTTGTAGAAATTCCAACACAAAATAAGCATATGATTTTCTAATAACAAAGTTAAACTGACTAAAACAATTAATGAATTTTCTACCATATTGTTGATTCGTTAACAAAAAAAAATGAATTTTCCACAAAACAGTTCACTTTACAACCTGAAAACATCAATTTTCTAGAAAAGGTGACTTTCAACAAAACAGTTGAATTTTCAACTAAAAATATAAATCTTCAACACAGAAAAATTAATTTTTAATAAAGCATTTCAAGTTTCAACCAAAGCGATAAATTTTCGACCAAAACAATATATTTTTACCAAACAGTACGAATTTTCAAAAATTCACAAAATTGTTGAATTTTGAAAGTAAGAACATAAAATTTCCCAAAAAACCCCTTGGATTTTCGAGCTGAAAATATCAACTCTCAACAAAAATGTTAATTTTCAACGAAACAGACCGGAAACCATATAGTAAGATTTAAATAAGGAAGAATCTTAATAATAATGTTGTTTCTTATTGAAATTAAAAGAAGTTTACAGAAGTGGGAAACATTAAAAATATAAATATTCAGCAAAAGAACGTGTTTTTATGATATTTACAAACTTTATTGAAACAATGAGAAGAAATTATGGCTAAGCTTGTAAATAGCCTACTACATCAGCTCCATACCAAGATAACGTATTTACAAGTCATAGTACTTCAAAGCAGAATCATTAGAATTATTAGTACACTTGATCTACTTTATACTTTTTTCACATGAAAAATCATTCCTTTAATGGAAACGCTTACATAAAATTCATACGAAATTCGAACAAACAGGAATTGATCCCTTATTGATTTTTTAGATTAAGGAAATGATTAAGTAATAAGTTTGGGGGTCCGTTCAATGATTACAAGTATTAAAAGATGTTGAAATTAATATTCCTAAAATTTTAAATGATAAAGTACGAGAATTTAGATCAAAACTCTCAGGATTATCCAATGATATTATCAATGACAGTTATAATTTTTTATAAATAGGCAAAAAATTAAATGAGGGGTACAAATGAACAAATGTTAATGATAATGAACGATAACTAATTAACGTAGATTAATATAAATTTTTTGTTTATTTTTTTACCTGAGTTATCGATGTTTGAATTAATTTAAACATAAGATTAATGTCGTAGCGTAAGAGCAAAAATAAAAAACCATGTCATTGGGAATTTTTTATTCGAAATTTTTTATCCATAAGTCAAATTTTAAAAAGAATAAATATGGTTATAATAAAGTCTTAAAAAATTAATGAGACTGTAATCAATTAAGGGCTACATTGTAAAGAAATTACAAAGGAAACTAATATATAATCTTATAATAATAATAATCGTGTACTTGACTGCAACCCAGTCCGTAAATGATGGGGTAAAAACCAGGCTTTGTCCAATATGACGGGGCTCCATGAAAAAACTATTCCAAAAATATAAAAATCGAACTCTAACCAAAAATGCCTTCGACATTTTGAACAGTAACCATCTTATATTTTGAACTAAACATTTATATTATTTAAGAAACAAAGGTCAGCTGGGGGCCACAGCATTCGGGACGGTGGCGATGGTGTGCTGTGAGATGTTTAGGCAGAGCTCACTAATCAAACAGCTGGTCATCAAGAACATCTGAGACAAATGGTAAGCAGTAAAACAACAACTGTGCCTCCTCAGGATGCTTTGGCTAGCGTTAGCTATTTGCAAACAACCACCTCGACAGAAATAACGTGGGAGAGCATGAAGTGGGATACAAAAATGAAAGAGATATTAGTGCGTCTCTATTACGAAGGTGCGAAGTTTTAAACGAAAATGAAACAAGGATACAATTTAGGAACGAAATTTTCTGAAGCATCCTAATATACAGAAAGTCGCACTCAGAGATCTCATCACTAAGGTGAAGGACATTATGAATATTCTACATATCACAGAAAACCAAGCAATGGAGATTGAACACCTGGTTGATTTTGTGTCGAAAATGGACGATAATGAATATCAGTTAGAGGAAGCCGCGGCATACGTTCAAGCAGATGCAATTGATGTTCTTCTTCAAACTATTGATGATCCTACACCACCACATTATACAGAAATAGATAGCTTTATACAACCAGAGGCAGAAGCACAGGTTCAGCATCCAAAAAAGCGACGAAAATGGATATACCATATGAACAGAGATGTTATGCGCCTTTACTTTTTGGCAGAGAAATGTTACCAAAGTGTGAGGAGAGAATATCATTGACTCTACTCACTTACATAAATAACCAGAAGCATCCACAAAAATAAATGAGCAGAATCTGGCAGATCGAAAAAGCTCAATATCTGTAAATAGATTGCTTTCGGCTGCTGAAGTAGCTGCTATCAAAACAGAAGTGGAACACCAGCTTCCTATTGATGAACTCCCCTTAGCACACGTGGGCCACGAAGACTTGATTGAAGCTGAAGGCATAGGTGCTAGGGATAATGAACCTCATGTACCAGATCCATTAGAACAACATCTGGATATGATTAACGATGATGTGAATAGCGAAATCCCAGAAAAACTACAGCACCTTGAAAGGAATTTTGGTCACGCTTCATTTGAGTTCAGATATGTTGAATCAACACTAAGGCATTCTCTGCCGTTAGAACATTCGGCCGCAGAACTAGACCTGCAAATACAGTTTTTGTCTCAGCAAGGGATCGAGATCCACCATGGAAAATCAGGTTGGATATGGATGTCAGCAAAGTATGATGCAAATTGGGATGATTAACAAAGTATAAAAAAGGAAATAGAACCAGAAAGCTGATAAACCATGTTTAAAAATCATCAACCCTCGGCACATCGAGACATTAACACCAGTAATATTGGATGAGATCATGGACATACAACGGTAGAGACTTAATATTCTTACTGCCAGACTGCGTCGGTACAAGAAAAGCAGTGCACGAAGGCAAAAAAATCGAAACTTTCAGACAAATGACATCTCGCGTTGGCAAGGTGTTAGAAGATCATTGAACACCTAGATCTGATGCAAGGCTTTATGATCCAGGGCACGCTCCAAGGCATGCTCTGAGAGAATAGAGGACGATTTAAAATGGAAGAAAGAAAGATGCAGTATAAGTTAGGGAAAATAGCGGAAGAGAAAAGAATTGAGGGAGGAAGAACATCGGGTAAGTATGGGAGAATAAAGATGGACGAAGTATGGTGGGATTGTAATGAAGAACGGAAATAGATAGTAAGAAATAAAATGCAGGGCAAAGTGGGACGATGGTCGTGGGGGCTAAAGCGTAGGCTTTGGACCCACTCCTTCGGATTGCGGGTTCGATTCCCGCCTCGCACTCTGGAAGAGTCTCGGTGG